>NW_026525125.1:75000-107500 GCF_943734705.1 Anopheles coustani | reverse complement strand
GGGACGGGTTTGCGGATCCAACACTCTGGGTACCTCCGGGTACTTGGGGTTGGTTGAGGACTTGGTGAACAAACACTTGATATACACTCTTCGGATGTACTTCGGGTATCGCCTGTTGTCCGAGACCACTTGCATGGTTAGCAAGCGTTGTGGTCTAATGGCCCTACCGGGCAAACACTTTGGGTTCGCGAGGACTTAGAGTGCTGGTAGTGGTTGGCGGACCCAACACTCTGGGTACCTCCGGGTACTTGGGGTTGGTTGAGGACTTGGTGAACAAACACTTGTTGTACACTCTCCGGATGTACTTCGGGTGTCACCTGTTGTCCGAGACCACTTGCATGGTTAGCAAGCGTTGTGGTCTAATGGCCCTACCGGGCAAACACTTTATGTTCGCGAGGACTTGGAGTGCTGGTAGTGGTTGGCGGACCCAACACTCTGGGTACCTCCGGGTACTTGGGGTTGGTTGAGAACTTGGTGAAGATACCCCTGTCACCTTGTTCGAGGCCACTTGCATGGTCGCAAGCGTTGTGATACAATGGCCCTACCGGGCAAACACTTTGGGTTCGCAAGGACTTGGAGTGCCGGGACGGGTTGGCGGATCCAACACTCTGGGTACCTCCGGGTACTTGGGGTTGGTTGAGGACTTGGTGAGCAAACACTTGATATACGTTCTTCGGATGTACTTCGGGTGTCACCTGTTGTCCGAGGCCACTTGCATGGTTAGCAAGCGTTGTGGTCTAATGGCCCTACCGGGCAAACACTTTGGGTTCGCGAGGACTTGGAGTGCTGGTAGTGGTTGGCGGATCCAACACTCTGGGTACCTCCGGGTACTTGGGGTTGGTTGAGGACTTGGTGAGCAAACACTTGATATACGTTCTTCGGATGTACTTCGGGTGTCACCTGTTGTCCGAGGCCACTTGCATGGTCAACGGTTGAGGTGGTAATGGCGGATCGGTGCTGTAGGGTGCCGGCCTGTTGGCTGCCTTGGCCGGGTTGGTTGGTTAACACTTGATTGAGCTTGCACCCGAGGGTAATGGCACTTGAAGGTGGGTACCGGCCAACTGACCTGGTGTGTTGGTTGGTTGGTGAACACTTGGCGGTACTTGCACTTGGCTGTGCTTGGACTTGAAGGTGGGATCTGGCTGGCCTAGGCCATTGGTGGTTGGTTGGTTGGTTAGTCCTTAGCTGGGCTGGCTGGCTGGCTGGCCATCGGTGGTGTGGTGTGGTGTGGTGTGTGGAGTCGAGCATCGCGCGCCGTTGCCTTCTTCGGAGTGTTGTGGGTACGCAAGTGCTTGCAGTGCAAAGAGGTTGGTGATGGAGTGACATTGCCTTCACCATGGAGTTGCGGGTACTTAGGTACTTGCAATGAGATGGTGGTATGGTGGTGTTGCGTGTGTGGTGTTCGATTAGAAAGATATAATTTCTAAGTCCGGATTAGTGCTGTCAGTGGGGCCGCCGCTAACAGGTCCTGCACGGCCACCGTGGGGCTTGACTTGGCGCTATTCCGGACTTGGGGCGATCACGATGTCCCCGTGCGGGACTTAGAAGATGGAAGAACACAAGTACCCTTATCCCATGACTTGTGAGCGATTGGCATACGTTACCACATGAAGAGAAAAATTGGCTAAGTCCCGGATCCATATTATATGAAGAGAAAAATCGGCTAAGTCCCGGATCCATATTATATGAAGAGAAAAATTGGCTAAGTCCCGGATCCATATTATATGAAGAGAAATATCGGCTAAGTCCAGGATCCATATATAATAACCTAATAATCGGCTAAGTCCCGGATCCATATTATATGAAGAGAAAAATCGGCTAAGTCCAGGATCCATATATAATAACCTAATAATCGGCTAAGTCCAGGATCCATATATAATAACCTAATAACAGGCTAAGTCCAGGATCCATATTATATGAAGAGAAAAATCGGCTAAGTCCGAGATTGGGTCTGTCAGACATACACTTTCAAGATACCACACAAGCAAGCAAGATGGCCTAGTGATGGAACCATATAATATGAAGAGAAAAATCGGCTAAGTCCGAGATTGGGTCTGTCGGAAATACACTATCAAGTTACCACACAAGCAAGCAAGATGGCCTAATGATGGATCCATATGATATGAAGAGAAAAATCGGCTAAGTCCAGGATCCATATAATATGAAGAGAAAAATCGGCTAAGTCCCAGATTGGGTCTGTCAGAAATACACTTCCAAGTTACCACACAAGCAAGCAAGATGGCCTAGTGATGGATCCATATGATATGAAGAGAAAAATCGGCTAAGTCCAGGATCCATATAATATGAAGAGAAAAATCGGCTAAGTCCCAGATTGGGTCTGTCAGAAATACACTTCCAAGTTACCACACAAGCAAGCAAGATGGCCTAGTGATGGATCCATATGATATGAAGAGAAAAATCGGCTAAGTCCCAGATTGGGTCTGTCAGAAATACACTTCCAAGTTACCACACAAGCAAGCAAGATGGCCTAGTGATGGATCCATATGATATGAAGAGAAAAATCGGCTAAGTCCAGGATCCATATAATATGAAGAGAAAAATCGGCTAAGTCCCAGATTGGGTCTGTCAGAAATACACTTCCAAGTTACCACATGAGCAAGCAAGTTACCACATGAAGAGAAAGCCGGCAAAGTCTGGGAATGTTACCACATGAACTGGAAAATGGGCAAAAACCTACCTTCACAGGGAACGTGAATAAGTAAGGCTGTAGACATCGGATCGACAAGCCAAAGACTGATATGGAAAGGAAATGAGTAGTACTAGCTTTCCTGAGAGTTGCAGAGCTTAGACTGCATATGAACGAAAGTTATTAAGCGTCAAAGTCAGAGAAGTTACCCAAAGGAACACAAGTTCCAACTTAGAGCATGTATACCGCCTAGACGGTAAGAGGTACGGCCAGGCTGAGGAATAAGGAAATGTTGGCCAACATGTTCCCTAACTATCCCCCGAAGACCGCAAAGCAATCCAACATCAACCAAGAAAGTTATAGCCCGATCAAGGAAACACCTACTTTGCACCGATATTGCACCAAATACATGTACCAAGCACCTTCGGTTGCATACCTGCAGGGGTTTACCATAGTAGGCCATGGAAGACCGATATACCGAACATAATCACTTTCTATCTCCTCGGGTGTTTGAGATAGCGCTTTGCGGTACAAGAACGAAAGTTAGACTTTATCTTGGTGCATCTTTTTGCCCAAGATCACAAGACCCTATCTACCAAGGCAAGAAAGTTGTGTGGGGACAAAATGTCCAAAAGTGCCCAAAGTGGCACACTTGAACCATATATTCGAGAAAAACACAAGTGTGGGCCCGAGCTAGCAAGTTGAAATGTTCTGACCGTCAGTAGCCCTAGTTGAGGTGCACTTATCATTATATGAGGCCAACGTGCCAGCTAGTCTCTAAAGGGGCGATATGGGTGTTCCAAGGTTTGTACCCAATTGAGGAAAAAACAGGGTAAGGTACGGTGTACCGCGAATAACTCGGGCTATAGATGTCCGATCGATGAGTTTGGCATATGTATGGAAAGGTCTCGACGAGACCTAACTACCCTGAAAGTATGAAGGCAAAGACTTGAATGACCGGGAAGTTATTAAGTGCACAAGTGGTAAAGTTGCACCAAAGTCCATGTTACCCGAAGTGGTACATGAACACCCAATATTCGACCAAAACACAAGTTTAGAGACGAGCTAGCGAGCTACATTGTTCAGACCGTCAGTAGCCCGCATCAAGACACGCATTTCATTATATTGAGCCTAGCCGCTAGCTCGACTCGAAGTCGGTCATATGGTTGGTTGATGGTTTGGACCGACCACGTGGTGTACCAAGGTGATGTACCTTTCATGAATTAAAACTCTGGCTGTATGGCACTGAGCGACAAGCTAAGGTGTGATTTGGAATAGTCTTGAGTGGGACTATTTAGGAAAAATGCGAACAAAAAATCACAAAGTCCTTGGGCGAAGCTATTAGCGAAACATAGAGCAAATTGGTACCAAAAACTATGGAAATGGGACTTGAGTCAAAAATAACCGCAAGTTGGAGAAGAGATAGCAAGCTTGCGTAGAACATTTATAACTAGTGCGTGGTATGACCAACAAAAATTTGTATGGGGCCAAGGCGCTGGCTGGCCTCCAAAGTGGTGATATGTTCGATTCAAAGTTTGTACCCAAGTATAAACAAGTATGGAAAAAACAGGGTAAGGTACCAAGTACCATGAATAACTTCGGCTGTAGATGGCCGAGCGAGGCAAACGGCTCACCGTTGGAAAGGTCTCGGGGAGACCTATCTACCCTGAAAGTTTCATGAGGCTGAGTTGAAAGACCACGGAGATATTAGGTGATGATGGTCGTATTCGGGGACCAAGTCGCAGGAAATGGCACTTGACCAAAATCACCCTTGGAAGGTGAATACCGGCTTACCGGTAAGAGATAGCGACTTGGCGTAGAATATTCATAAGTTGGGCGTGTAGAGACGCAACTTTCATTATATGGGGGCAACCCGGTCAGGGTGCTCCAAGTCGGTCGTTTGGTCGGTATATGGTTTGGGCCGACCACATGGTGTACCAAGTTGAGGTATCTTTCATGAATTATAACTCGGTCAGTTTGCCACCGAGCGACAAGTTCCGGTGTGATTTTGAAAGGTCTTGAGTGGGACTATCAAGGAAAAATACAAATAGAAAATCAGCTTGTCCATGGCCGAAGCTATTAGTGAAACATATAGCAAAATGGGTCCGAAAACGAATGAAATGGGACTTGGACCAAGAATAACGGCAAGTTGGAGAAGAGATAGCAAGTTGGCGTAGAACAATTATATTTGGTGCATGGCATGACCAACAAAAAAGTATATGGGGCCAAGGTGCTAGCTGGCCTCCAAAGTGGAGATATGGGCGATCCAAAGTTTGTACCCAAGTACGAACAAGTATGGAAAAAACAGGGTAAGGTACCAAGTACCATTAATAACTTCGGCTGTAGATGGCCGAGCGAGGCAAACGGCTCACCGTTGGAAAGGTCTTGGGGAGACCTATCTACCCTGAAAGTTTTATGAGGCTGAGTTGAAAGACCACGGAGATATTAGGTGATGATGGTCCAATTCGGGGACCAAGTCGCAGGAAATGGCACTTGACCAAAATCACCCTTGGAAGGTGAATACCGGCTTACCGGTAAGAGATAGCGACTTGGCGTAGAATATTCATAAGTTGGGCGTGTAGAGACGCAACTTTCATTATATGGGGGCAACCCGGTCAGGGTGCTCCAAGTCGGTCGTTTGGTCGGTATATGGTTTGGGCCGACCACATGGTGTACCAAGTTGAGGTATCTTTCATGAATTATAACTCGGTCAGTTTGCCACCGAGCGACGAGTTGCGGGGTGTTTTGGAATGGTTTTGAGTGGAACTATCAAGGAAAAATAAAAATAGAAAATCAGCTTGTCCATGGCCGAAGCTATTAGTGAATCATATAGCAAAATGGGTCCAAAAACGAACGAAATGGGACTTGTACCAAGAATAACGGCAAGTTGGAGAAGAGATAGCAAGTTGGCGTAGAACAATTATAAACTGTGCATGGTATGACCAACAAAAAAGTATATGTGGCCCAGGCGGTAGCTGGCCTCCAAAGTGGAGATATGGGTGATTCATGGCTTGCACCCAAGTATGGCAAAAACTGGTAGAGGTACCTTTCATGAATTATAACTCAGGCTGTATGGCACTTAGCGGGACGCTTGACTCTGGTATGGAATAGTCCTGAGTGGGACTATCAAGGAAAAATACGAACAAAAAATAACCATGTCCACGGACGAAGGTATTAGCGAAACTTAGAGCGAAATTGCGACCAAAACGCTGGAAATGGCCCTTGAACCAAGTATACCGTCAAGGCGGTACGAGATAGCGAGTTGACGTAGAACATTTATAAGTTTGCCTTTACGAGACAAAAGTTTAGTTATATGGGGTCAACCCGCCCAGGGTTGTCCAAGTCGGTCATATGGCTGATCGAAATTTTCGACCAAGTACTGAGAAAACAGGGTAAGGTACCAAGTACCTCGAATAACTTCGGCTGTAGATGTCCGAGCGAAGCAAACGGCATAGCGTTGGAAAGGTCTTGAAGTGCTCTAAACACCCTGAAAGTATGAGAACGCTATCTGGAAAACTCGTGGAGATATTAGCGAAACATAGGGCCCAAAAGATACCAAGTCGCAGGAAATGGGCCCTCCAAGAACACCCTAAAATCCCAATTACGGCTAAGTTGCAGGCCAGCTAGCGAAGTGAAATGTTCTAGACATAACTAGAACACGTTGATGCGCAACTTTTTGAATCAGATTTTTTTTCGATATCTGGCCCCCAAAGGGGGGATATGGGCGATCAAACGATTTTTCCAAGTTTCGGTACTTTTTACGGTATCGCTCATAGCTCCGGCTGTACGCGAGCAAATGGCAACCTAAGATATGATTTGGAAAGGTAAAGAGTAGTACTAACTTACGTTAGAACACAGCGAAGCGCTATCGGTTCATGGCAAGGCCGATATAAGCAGTCAAAAATGAAAAATGTTGACAAAATGAACAAAAATTACCTTGGTACGCGAATAGTGGCCAGGGATGAAGAGGTACGAAGGTGGTGGGGAATAATTATAATAAGGAATTGGTACGATCTATAAGTTTGCCGAAGACCGCAAAGCGCTCAGACCCATAGAAAGTGGCCATTTGGGCCGAACAGTGCGTGCAAAGAGGTGAAAAAGCAAAAATTGCACTTTGATGGGCGATTTGCGGGGGGAAGGAGGGGTCGGAGGGGTAAATGTCTCATGGCCAAAAAGTCTTATCTCATCAAGATCTAAAACATTGCCGAAGACCGCAAAGCGCTAGCTCGCAATCGAAAAATCGCGATTTTGAAAATTTTCTAAGTGTTGGGCCCCCTAAGGAAAAGTAACAAAAATCACCTTTGGCCCCAATTTTGAGCATGAAGGAGTCGTTTCCGAGGCATGGTGTCTTCGGCAAAAAGTTTCATCTACTCGAGTACTTACGACTAGTCAAATAAAAAATTGAGAAACACAAACGGTATGGCTATGCCGAAGCTCGATACACCCGAAAAAATCAAAAAAAAGTCGAAAATGTCGAAAAATGAGAAAACCCTATATTCGTACTCTACTCGAGCCCTAAATATTGAAAAGTGAAACCCGCGATCGATTTGGAACAAAAAATTGACCTAGGCAAAAATGTATGACGTTCCGCACCTTTGAAAAATCTGGTAAGTGTATTTTAGACAGACTCGAAAAAAGTCGCCCCGAGTCCCCTTACGTTGAAAATCCGAAAAAGTCGAAATTGTTGAAAATGTTAAAAAGCCTCTTTTGGTGGTCCATGGCACCACTAGATATTGAAAAGTGAGGTCCGCGGCCAATCCGGAAGAAAAAGTTAGCTAGGCAAACTTGTATGTCGGTCGATACAAAAAACGGCTCGGTGAGTGTATTTTCGACAGGCTTCAAAAAACAATCCTTTCTCCATACAATTTCAATTGATTTTTAAAATTTCGAGATAGCGCTTTGGTGTCTTCGGCAATAATGTAGAAATCGGGTTTTTAAACACATTTTACTTTTGGGTTTTTTTTCGATCCGTCGCTTGGTTCGCCCGCAATCGCGAGAAAACGAAAAAACACGTTTACAAAATTCCGGACGAATTTTGTGAACGCCGTCCATACATTTTCGATCGATTTTTAAAATTTCGAGATAGCGCTTTGGTGTCTTCGGCAATAATGTAGAAATCGGGTTTTTAAACACATTTTACTTTTGGGTTTTTTTCGATCCGTCGCTTGGTTCGCCCGCAATCGCGAGAAAACGAAAAAACACGTTTACAAAATTCCGGACGAATTTTGTGAACGCCGTCCATACATTTTCGATCGATTTTTAAAATTTCGAGATAGCGCTTTGGTGTCTTCGGCAATAATGTAGAAATCGGGTTTTTAAACACATTTTACTTTTGGGTTTTTTTCGATCCGACGCATAGTTCGCGCGCAATCGAGAGAAAACGGAAAAACACGTTTACAAAATTCCGGACGAATTTTGTGATCGCCGTCCATACATTTTCGATCGATTTTTAAAATTTCGAGATAGCGCTTTGGTTTCTTCGGCAATAATGTAGAAATCGGGTTTTTAAACACATTTTACTTTTGGGTTTTTTTCGATCCGTCGCTTGGTTCGCCCGCAATCGCGAGAAAACGAAAAAACACGTTTACAAAATTCGTCCGGAATTTTGTGATCGCCGTCCATACATTTTCGATCGATTTTTAAAATTTCGAGATAGCGCTTTGGTGTCTTCGGCAATAATGTAGAAATCGGGTTTTTAAACACATTTTACTTCTGGGTTTTTTTCGATCCGACGCTTAGTTCGCCCGCAATTGAGAGAAAACGGAAAAACACGTTTACAAAATTCCGGACGAATTTTGTGAACGCCGTCCATACATTTTCGATCGATTTTTAAAATTTCGAGATAGCGCTTTGGTGTCTTCGGCAATAATGTAGAAATCGGGTTTTTAAACACATTTTACTTTTGGGTTTTTTTCGATCCGACGCATAGTTCGCGCGCAATCGAGAGAAAACGGAAAAACACGTTTACAAAATTCCGGACGAATTTTGTGAACGCCGTCCATACATTTTCGATCGATTTTTAAAATTTCGAGATAGCGCTTTGGTGTCTTCGGCAATAATGTAGAAATCGGGTTTTTAAACACATTTTACTTTTGGGTTTTTTTCGATCCGACGCATAGTTCGCGCGCAATCGAGAGAAAACGGAAAAACACGTTTACAAAATTCCGGACGAATTTTGTGATCGCCGTCCATACATTTTCGATCGATTTTTAAAATTTCGAGATAGCGCTTTGGTGTCTTCGGCAATAATGTAGAAATCGGGTTTTTAAACACATTTTACTTTTGGGTTTTTTTCGATCCGACGCTTAGTTCGCCCGCAATTGAGAGAAAACGGAAAAACACGTTTACAAAATTCCGGACGAATTTTGTGATCGCCGTCCATACATTTTCGATCGATTTTTAAAATTTCGAGATAGCGCTTTGGTTTCTTCGGCAATAATGTAGAAATCGGGTTTTTAAACACATTTTACTTTTGGGTTTTTTTCGATCCGTCGCTTGGTTCGCCCGCAATCGCGAGAAAACGAAAAAACACGTTTACAAAATTCGTCCGGAATTTTGTGATCGCCGTCCATACATTTTCGATCGATTTTTAAAATTTCGAGATAGCGCTTTGGTGTCTTCGGCAATAATGTAGAAATCGGGTTTTTAAACACATTTTACTTTTGGGTTTTTTTCGATCCGTCGCTTGGTTCGCCCGCAATCGCGAGAAAACGAAAAAACACGTTTACAAAATTCCGGACGAATTTTGTGAACGCCGTCCATACATTTTCGATCGATTTTTAAAATTTCGAGATAGCGCTTTGGTGTCTTCGGCAATAATGTAGAAATCGGGTTTTTAAACACATTTTACTTTTGGGTTTTTTTCGATCCGACGCTTAGTTCGCCCGCAATTGAGAGAAAACGAAAAAACACGTTTACAAAATTCCGGACGAATTTTGTGAACGCCGTCCATACATTTTCGATCGATTTTTAAAATTTCGAGATAGCGCTTTGGTGTCTTCGGCAATAATGTAGAAATCGGGTTTTTAAACACATTTTACTTTTGGGTTTTTTTCGATCCGACGCTTAGTTCGCCCGCAATTGAGAGAAAACGGAAAAACACGTTTACAAAATTCCGGACGAATTTTGTGATCGCCGTCCATACATTTTCGATCGATTTTTAAAATTTCGAGATAGCGCTTTGGTGTCTTCGGCAATAATGTAGAAATCGGGTTTTTAAACACATTTTACTTTTGGGTTTTTTTCGATCCGACGCTTAGTTCGCCCGCAATTGAGAGAAAACGAAAAAACACGTTTACAAAATTCCGGACGAATTTTGTGAACGCCGTCCATACATTTTCGATCGATTTTTAAAATTTCGAGATAGCGCTTTGGTGTCTTCGGCAATAATGTAGAAATCGGGTTTTTAAACACATTTTACTTTTGGGTTTTTTTCGATCCGACGCTTAGTTCGCCCGCAATTGAGAGAAAACGGAAAAACACGTTTACAAAATTCCGGACGAATTTTGTGATCGCCGTCCATACATTTTCGATCGATTTTTAAAATTTCGAGATAGCGCTTTGGTGTCTTCGGCAATAATGTAGAAATCGGGTTTTTAAACACATTTTACTTTTGGGTTTTTTTCGATCCGACGCTTAGTTCGCCCGCAATTGAGAGAAAACGGAAAAACACGTTTACAAAATTCCGGACGAATTTTGTGAACGCCGTCCATACATTTTCGATCGATTTTTAAAATTTCGAGATAGCGCTTTGGTGTCTTCGGCAATAATGTAGAAATCGGGTTTTTAAATACATTTTACTTTTGGGTTTTTTTCGATCCGACGCATAGTTTGCGCGCAATCGAGAGAAAACGGAAAAACACGTTTACAAAATTCCGGACGAATTTTGTGATCGCCGTCCATACATTTTCGATCGATTTTTAAAATTTCGAGATAGCGCTTTGGTGTCTTCGGCAATAATGTAGAAATCGGGTTTTTAAACACATTTTACTTTTGGGTTTTTTTCGATCCGACGCATAGTTCGCGCGCAATCGAGAGAAAACGGAAAAACACGTTTACAAAATTCCGGACGAATTTTGTGATCGCCGTCCATACATTTTCGATCGATTTTTAAAATTTCGAGATAGCGCTTTGGTGTCTTCGGCAATAATGTAGAAATCGGGTTTTTAAACACATTTTACTTTTGGGTTTTTTTCGATCCGTCGCTTGGTTCGCCCGCAATCGCGAGAAAACGAAAAAACACGTTTACAAAATTCCGGACGAATTTTGTGAACGCCGTCCATACATTTTCGATCGATTTTTAAAATTTCGAGATAGCGCTTTGGTGTCTTCGGCAATAATGTAGAAATCGGGTTTTTAAACACATTTTACTTTTGGGTTTTTTTCGATCCGACGCTTAGTTCGCCCGCAATTGAAAGAAAACGAAAAAACACGTTTACAAAATTCGTCCGGAATTTTGTGAACGCCATCCATACATTTTCGATCGATTTTTAAAATTTCGAGATAGCGCTTTGGTGTCTTCGGCAATAATGTAGAAATCGGGTTTTTAAACACATTTTACTTTTGGGTTTTTTTCGATCCGACGCTTAGTTCGCCCGCAATTGAGAGAAAACGGAAAAACACGTTTACAAAATTCCGGACGAATTTTGTGAACGCCGTCCATACATTTTCGATCGATTTTTAAAATTTCGAGATAGCGCTTTGGTGTCTTCGGCAATAATGTAGAAATCGGGTTTTTAAACACATTTTACTTTTGGGTTTTTTTCGATCCGACGCTTAGTTCGCCCGCAATTGAGAGAAAACGGAAAAACACGTTTACAAAATTCGTCCGGAATTTTGTGAACGCTCTCCATACATTTTCACCTTTGGGTCGTGAATACCGGCTGACCGATAAGAGATAGCGACTTGTCGTAGAATATTTATATGTTGGACGTTGGAAGACGCAACTTTCATTATATGGGAGCAACCCGGTCAGGGTGCTCCAAGTCGGTCGTTTGGTCGGTTTATGGTTTGGGTCGACCATGTGCTGTACCAGGTTGAGGTACTTTTCATGAATTATAACTCGGTCAGTTTGCCTCCGAGCGACAATCCGCGGTGTGATTTGGAATGGTCCTGAGTGGGACTATCAAGGAAAAATACGCAAAGAAATTCAGCATGTTGGTGGGCGAAGCTATTAGCGAAACATGGAGCAACAAGGGTCCAAAAACGAATGAAATGGGACTTGGACCAAGAATAACGGCAAGTTGGAGACGAGGTAGCAAGTTGGCGTAGAATATTTATAAATTGTGCATAATATGACCAACAAAAAAGCATATCGGGACAAGGCGGTAGCTGGCCTCCAAAGTGTAGATATGGGTGATTCATGGTTTGCACCCAAGTACGAACAAGTATGGTGAAAACAGGGTAAGGTACCAAGTACCATGAATAACTTCGGCTGTCGATGGCCGAGCGAAACAAAGCGCATATCGTTGAAAAGGTCTTGGGGAGACCTATCTACCCTGAAAGTTTCATGACGCTGAATTGAAAGATCACGGAGATATTAGGTGATGATGGTCCAATTCGGGGACCAAGTCGCAGGAAATGGCACTTGACCAAAACCACCCTTGAAAGGTGATTACCGGCTGACCGGTAAGAGATAGCGACTTGGCGTAGAATATTTATATGTTGGACGTTGGAAGACGCAACTTTCATTATATGGGAGCAACCCGGTCAGGGTGCTCCAAGTCGGTCGTCTGGTCGGTTTATGATTTGGGCCGATCACGTGGTGCACCAGGTTGAGGTACCTTTCATGAATTATAACTCGGTCAGTTTGCCACCGAGCGACAAGTTTTGCTGTGATTTGGAATGGTCCTGAGTGAAACTATTACGGAAAAATACAAACAGAAAATCAGCATGTTGGTGGGCGAAGCTATTAGTGAAACATAGAGCAACAAGGGTCCAAAAACGAATGAAATGGGACTTGAACCAAGAATAACGGCAAGTTGGAGACGAGGTAGCAAGTTGGCGTACAATATTTATAAATTGTGCATAATATGACCAACAAAAAAGTATATGGGGACAAGGCGGTAGCTGGCCCCCAACGTGGAGATATGGGTGATTCATGTTTTGCACCCAAGTACGAACAAGTATGGTGAAAACAGGGTAAGGTACCAAGTACCATGAATAACTTCGGCTGTAGATGGCCTAGCGAGACAATTGGGATATAGTTGGAAAGGTCTTGGGGAGACCTATCTACCCTGAAAGTTTCATGAGGCTGAGTTGAAAGACCACGGAGATATTAGGTGATGATAGTCCAATTCGGGGACCAAGTCGCAGGAAATGGCACTTGACCAAAACCACCCTTGAAAGGTGAATACCGGCTGACCGGTAAGAGATAGCGACTTAGCGTAGAATATTCATACGTTGGGCGGGTAAAGACGCAACTTTCATTATATGGGAGCAACCCGATCAGGGTGCTCCAAGTCGGTCGTTTGGTCGGTTTATGGTTTGGGCCGACCATGTGCTGTACCAGGTAGAGGTACCTTTCATGAATTATAACTCGGTCAGTTTGCCACCGAGCGACAAGTTGCGTTGTGTTTTGGAATGGTCTTAAGTGGGACTATCAAGGAAAAATACAAATAAAAAATCAGCTTGTCAATGGCCGAAGCTATTAGTGAAACATATAGCAAAATGGGTCCGAAAACGAATGAAATGGGACTTGGACCAAGAATAACTGCAAGTTGGAGAAGAGATAGCAAGTTGGCGTAGAAAAATTATATTTGGTGCATGGTATGACCAACAAAAAAGTATATGCGGCCAAGGTGCTGGCTGGCCTCCAAAGTGGAGATATGGGCGATCCAAAGTTTGTACCCAAGTACGAACAAGTATGGAAAAAACAGGGTAAGGTACCAAGTACCATTAATAACTTCGGCTGTAGATGGCCGAGCAAGACAAACGGCATACCGTTGGAAAGGTCTTGGGGAGACCTATCTACCCTGAAAGTTTCATGACGCTGAGTGGAAAGACCACGGAGATTTTAGGTGATGATGGTCCAATTCGGGGACCAAGTCGCAGGAAATGGCACTTGACCAAAATCACCCTTGAAAGATGAATACCGGCTGACCGGTAAGAGATAGCGACTTGTCGTAGAATATTTATATGTTGGACGTTGGAAGACGCAACTTTCATTATATGGGAGCAACCCGGTCAGGGTGCTCCAAGTCGGTCGTTTGGTCGGTTTATGATTTGGGCCGACCATGTGCTGTACCAGGTAGAGGTACCTTTCATGAATTATAACTCGGTCAGTTTGCCACCGAGCGACAAGTTGCGGTATGATTTGGAATGGTCTTGAAAGGAACTATTACGGAAAAATACAAATAGAAAATCAGCATGTTGGTGGGCGAAGCTATTAGTGAAACATAGAGCAACAAGGGTCCAAAAACGAATGAAATGAGACTTGGACCAAGAATAACGGCAAGTTGGAGACGAGGTAGCAAGTTGGCGTAGAATATTTATAAATTGTGCATAATATGACCAACAAAAAAGTATATGAGGACAAGGCGGTAGCTGGCCTCCAAAGTGGAGATATGGGTGATTCATGTTTTGCACCCAAGTACGAACAAGTATGGTAAAAACAGGGTAAGGTACCAAGTACCATGAATAACTTCGGCTGTAGATGGCCTAGCGAGACAATTTCTATATCGTTGGAAAGGTCTTGGGGAGACCTATCTACCCTGAAAGTTTCATGAGGCTGAGTGGAAAGACCACGGAGATTTTAGGTGATGATGGTCCAATTCGGGGACCAAGTCGCAGGAAATGGCACTTGACCAAAATCACCCTTGAAAGATGAATACCGGCTGACCGGTAAGAGATAGCGACTTGTCGTAGAATATTTATATGTTGGACGTTGGAAGACGCAACTTTCATTATATGGGAGCAACCCGGTCAGGGTGCTCCAAGTCGGTCGTTTGGTCGGTTTATGATTTGGGCCGACCATGTGCTGTACCAGGTTGAGGTACCTTTCATGAATTATAACTCGGTCAGTTTTTCACCGACCGACAAGTTGCGCTGTGATTTGGAATGGTCTTGAGTGGAACTATTACGGAAAAATACGAACAGAAAATCAGCATGTTGGTGGGCGAAGCTATTAGTGAAACATAGAGCAACAAGGGTCCAAAAACGAATGAAATGGGACTAGAACCAAGAATAACGGCAAGTTGGAGACGAGGTAGCAAGTTGGCGTAGAATATTTATAAATTGTGCATAATATGACCAACAAAAAAGCATATCGGGACAAGGCGGTAGCTGGCCTCCAAAGTGTAGATATGGGTGATTCATGGTTTGCACCCAAGTACGAACAAGTATGGTGAAAACAGGGTAAGGTACCAAGTACCATGAATAACTTCGGCTGTCGATGGCCGAGCGAAACAAAGCGCATATCGTTGGAAAGGTCTTGGGGAGACCTATCTACCCTGAAAGTTTCATGACGCTGAATTGAAAGACCACGGAGATATTAGGTGATGATGGTCCAATTCGGGGACCAAGTCGCAGGAAATGGCACTTGACCAAAACCACCCTTGAAAGGTGATTACCGGCTGACCGGTAAGAGATAGCGACTTGGCGTAGAATATTCATACGTTGGGCGGGTCGAGACGCAACTTTCCTTATATGGAAGCAACCCGGTCAGGGTGCTCCAAGTCGGTCGTTTGGTCGGTTTATGGTTTGGGCCGATCACGTGGTGCACCAGGTAGAGGTACCTTTCATGAATTATAACTCGGTCAGTTTACCACCGAGCGACAAGTTGCGGTATGATTTGGAATGGTCTTGAAAGGAACTATTACGGAAAAATACAAATAGAAAATCAGCATGTTGGTGGGCGAAGCTATTAGTGAAACATAGAGCAACAAGGGTCCAAAAACGAATGAAATGAGACTTGGACCAAGAATAACGGCAAGTTGGAGACGAGGTAGCAAGTTGGCGTAGAATATTTATAAATTGTGCATAATATGACCAACAAAAAAGTATATGAGGACAAGGCGGTAGCTGGCCTCCAAAGTGGAGATATGGGCGATCCAAAGTTTGTACCCAAGTACGAACAAGTATGGAAAAAACAGGGTAAGGTACCAAGTACCATGAATAACTTCGGCTGTCGATGGCCGAGCGAGGCAAAGCGCATATCGTTGGAAAGGTCTTGGGGAGACCTATCTACCCTGAAAGTTTCATGAGGCTGAGTTGAAAGACCACGGAGATATTAGGTGATGATGGTCCAATTCGGGGACCAAGTCGCAGGAAATGGCACTTGACCAAAATCACCCTTGAAAGGTGAATACCGGCTGACCGGTGAGAGATAGCGACTTGGCGTAGAATATTCATACGTTGGGCGGGTAGAGACGCAACTTTCATTATATGGAAGCAACCCGGTCAGGGTGCTCCAAGTCGGTCGTTTGGTCGGTTTATGTTTTGGGCCGACCACGTGGTGTACCAAATTGAGGTACCTTTCATGAATTATAACTCGGTCAGTTTGCCACCGAGCGACGAGTTGCGGGGTGTTTTGGAATGGTATTGAGTGGATCTATCAAGGAAAAATAAAAATAGAAAATCAGCTTGTCCATGGCCGAAGCTATTAGTGAATCATATAGCAAAATGGGTCCAAAAACGAACGAAATGGGACTTGGACCAAGAATAACGGCAAGTTGGAGAAGAGATAGCAAGTTGGCGTAGAACAATTATAAACTGTGCATGGTATGACCAACAAAAAAGTATATGTGGCCCAGGCGGTAGCTGGCCTCCAAAGTGGAGATATGGGTGATTCATGGTTTGCACCCAAGTATGGCAAAAACTGGTAGAGGTACCTTTCATGAATTACTGCTCAGGCTGTATGGCACTTAGCGGGACGCTTGGCTCTGGTATAGAATAGTCTTGAGTGGGACTATCAAGGAAAAATACGAACAAAAAATCACCATGTCCACGGTCGAAGGTATTAGCGAAACTTAGAGCGAAACTGCGACCAAGTCGCTGGAAATGGCCCTTGGACCAAGTATACCGTCAAGGCGGTACGAGATAGCGAGTTGACGTGGAACATTTATAAGTTTGCCTACACGAGACGAAAGTTTAGTTATATGGGGCCAACCCGCTCAGGGTTGTCCAAGTCGGTCATATGGCTGATCGAAATTTTCGACCAAGTACTGAGAAAACAGGGTAAGGTACCGTGTACCTCGAATAACTTTGGCTGTAGATGTCCGAGCGAGGCAAACGGCATAGCGTTGGAAAGGTCTTGAGGTGTTCTAGGCACCCTGAAAGTTTGAAAAGGCTATCTGGAAAACTCGTGGAGATATTAGAGAAACATTGGGCCCAAAAGATACCAAGTCGCAGGAAATGGGCCCTCCAAGAACACCCTAAAATCCCAATTACGGCTAAGTTGCAGGCCAGCTAGCGAAGTGAAATGTTCTAGGCATAACTAGAACACGTTAATGCGCAACTTTTTGAATCAGAACTTTTTTCGATATCTGGCCCCCAAAGGGGGGATATGGGCGATCAAAGGATTTTTTCAAGTTTCGGTACTTTTTACGGTATCGCTCATAGCTCCGGCTGTATGCAAGCAAATGACAATCTAAGACATGATTTGGAAAGGTATTGAGCAGTACTAACTTACGTTAGAACACAGCGAAGCGCTATCGGTTCATGGCAAGGCCGATATAAGCAGTCAAAGATGAAAAATGTTGACAAAATGAACAAAAATTACCTTGGTACGCGAATAGCGGCCAGGGATGAAGAGGTACGAAGGTGGTGTAGAAGAATTATAATTAGGGCTTGATACGCTCTAAAAGTTTGCCGAAGACCGCAAAGCGCTCAGACCCATAGAAAGTGGCCATTTGGGCCGAACAGTGCGTGCAAAGAGGTGAAAATGCAAAAATTGCACTTTGGGGGGCGATTTGCGGGGGGAAGGAGGGGTCGGAGGGCAAAATGTCCGTTGACCAAAAAGTCTTATCTCGTCGAGATCTACAACATTGCCGAAGACCGCAAAGCGCTAGCTCGCAATCGAAAAATCGAGAATTTGAAAATTTTCTAAGTCTTGGGCTCCCTAAGGAAAAGTTTCAAAAATCACGTTTGTCCCCAATTTTGAAGGGGAAGGAGTCGGTTCCGGGGCATGGTGTCTTCGGCAAAAAGTCTTATCTTTTTGCGTACTTTCGACTAGTTCAATAAAAATTTTTGACCCAAAATTTGTTCGGCGGACCCCTAGGTCGAAAAACCCGAAAAAAGTCGAAAAAAGTCGAAAATGTCGAAAAATGAGAAAACCTCATATTCGGACTCTACACGAGCCCCAGATATTGAAAAGTGAAATCCGCGGTCGATTTGGAACAAAAAATTTACCTAGGCAAAGTTGTATGGAGGTAGGGACCCCTGAGAAAAAAGTTTGGTCCCGAGGCTCCTTGGACCACCAAGTCCCTAGGTCGGACCAAAATCGGAAAAAATCCGACCAAAGTCGAAAGTGTCGAAAATTTTAAAAAACCCCTTTTGGGGCCCTATGGCCTCCCTAGATAATGAAAAGTGAGGTCCGCGGCCGATCCGGAAGAAAAACTTGACCTAGGGAAACTTGTATGACGGTGGGGACCCAAAAAAATTTCGATGAGTGTAGTTTAGACAGGCCGGAAAATGTATCGGTGGTCCGTATCAAGGGACGTCTTTTAGTTCCATGGGGTGGTGGTCGTCGAACAAAGTCGCCTAGGTCGACCACCAGAAAGACCAGTCGTGTTGTAATGGATGTTTTGACCACTTTACTAGGGAAACCTAGTAGGTCGAAGCAAATTTGGGGTTCGAGATGAGTTGGTGAAAGTTGGTCCAACCTAGGTGTGCTTGGTGGAGGTTGACCATGAAAGTAGAGCATGATGGGAATGACCATAACTTTGGTTCTAGATGTCGGATCGGTACACTTTCGGCAGTTTTGGAAAGGTGAAGGCCTGCTCTAGCTATGTTTCCTACCAAGCTGAGCGCCTACTAGTGACCCGGAGGAGGTATTAAGGGTCAAAGGCAAAAAGGGGTACCCTAAAGTGCGTGTGACCAAGAAAATGGGAAAAACGGTATCGCCTATAGCTCAGGCTGTATGGCTCGGATCGGAAAGCTTGGATATGCGTTGGAAAGGTCTTGACGAGCGCTAGCTATGTGTCCTACCAAGCGAAGCGCTAGGTGTTGAGCAAGTCGGTCATATTAGAGGGCAAAGGTGAAAAATGGTGGTTTAGAGGCGAAAATTCACCTTATGATCGAAAATAGCGGGCGAACGATAAGAGCTACGAACACGGCGTAGAACAATCATAAGTACGTTACCACAAGACCTAACTTTGGCCAATATAGAGCGAGAAGATCGGAGGTACCCATCAGGGTGATATGGCTGGTTCAAAGTTGGACCAAAACGAGACTTGAGAAATGGATTGAAACACGGTATCGCGAATAACTCAGGCTGTATGGAACGGATCAACAAGCTTAGATCAGTGTTGGAAAGGTCGAACCGAGCGCTAACTATAATCCCAAACAACCGAAGCGCTAAGTGTTGAGCAAAACTGAGTTATTAAGCGACAAAGTGGAAAAATAATACCAAAATGGCCAAAAATCACACAAGACCAAGAATACCGAGCAAGCGGTAAGAGATAGCGGGTTGACGTAGAATACTTATAAGTTTGCCTCTACGAGACCTAAAAGTCGTCCATAGAAAGCGAGAAGATCGGACCACTCTGGAAGGGTGATACGAGTGGTCAAAAATTAGCAAAAATGAAACATGGCTAAAATGGATTTGACTTGTGCACCATGTAGCTCCGGCTGTATGGCATGGATTGTAGAGCTAGGATATGTTTTGGAAAGGTAACACCCAGCGCTAGATACGACTAGAAGAAAGCAAAGCGCTAACTAGCATGATTTGGAAGTTATTAAGCGTCAAAGTCGAAAAATGTTACCAAAATTGAAACTCGAGTACATTGGGCCAAAAAGTACAAGTTGTGAAATTTGGACTTACGAGTAAAATACCGAGCAGGCGGTAAGAGATAGAGACTTGGTGTAGAACAATTATAAGTTGGGCATGTTATAACCTATATTTGGCCCGAACATGGTGTCGAGATCGGAGGTACCCAAAAGGGTGGTACGGGTGTTAGATGGTTTTCCCAGAGCATAAGCTCCACATGATATGGAAAACGGGAAACATCATAACTTCGGCTGTATGGCATGGAATGGAACGAACAAGGTATCGATGGAAAGAGAAAAGGTAGCGCTAACTATAATTCCTACCAAGCAAAGCGCTAGCATGTGACCGTTCGGGTGTTATTGTGAGTCAAAGTCAGAAATTGTTACCACGAGAGGCGAAAATCCGACTAAGTCCAAAAATACCGGGCTGGCGGTAAGAGATACGGCTTGGCCGTAGAACATTTATAAGTTGGCCAAGACAAGACCTAAGTTTCGTCCATAGACGACAAGAAGATCGAAGATACCTGAAGGTGAGATATGGGCGTCCCAAAGTGGGCCTTTGAAAAAGTGACAAACTTCCCTTATAACAGCATACACCAAATATCTCTGGCTCTATGGCACCGAATAAGAAGTTGAGGTCAGCGATAGAAAGGTGATAGTCAGCGCTAAATATCATACGAACAGAGTGAAGCGCTAAAGGGAAAGGATCTTGGTGATATAAGGTGACAAAGTCGAGAAAAGTTGCCTCAAAATCATGAAAAATGTGAAAAAATGGCTAAGTCCCGGGTGCCTTAAGGGCAGGTTGATCGAATGTACCGAGCTGGCGGTACGAGATAGAGACTTGGTGTAGAACAATTATATGTTTGGCATGGCAAGACCTACATTTGGTCAATACAAAGTGAGAAGATCAAAGATACCCGCAAGGGTGATATTGGTGTCCAAAGGAAAAAAGCACTAAGTCTTGGGAAACTTATATGAAGAAAAAGGACCCTGATGGGTCATATGGGATGGATCGAAAAATCGGCTAAGTCCCAAAATGGGGATGTCAGAACTACACTCATGTGTTACCACATCAAGCAAGGCAAACTTATATGAAGCAAAGGACCCTGATGGGTCATATGGTATTGATCGAAAAATCGGCTAAGTCCCAAAATGGGGATGTCAGAACTACACTCAAATGTTACCACACCAAGCAAGGCAAACTTATATGAAGCAAAGGACCCTGATGGGTCATATGGTATTTTACGAAAAATCGGCTAAGTCCCAAAATGGGGATGTCAGAACTACACTCAAATGTTACCACACCAAGCAAGGCAAACTTATATGAAGCAAAGGACCCTGATGGGTCATATGGTATTTTACGAAAAATCGGCTAAGTCCCAAAATGGGGATGTCAGAACTACACTAAAAAGTTACCACACCAAGCAAGGCAAACTTATATGAAGGCAAGGACCCTGATGGGTCATATGGTATTTTACGAAAAATCGGCTAAGTCCCAAAATGGGGATGTCAGAACTACACTCAAATGTTACCACATCAAGCAAGGCAAACTTATATGAAGCAAAGGACCCTGATGGGTCATATGGTATTTTACGAAAAATCGGCTAAGTCCCAAAATGATGATGTCAGAACTACACTAACAATTTACCACATGAAGCAAGGCAAACTTATATGAAGGAAAGGACCCTGATGGGTCATATGGTATTTTACGAAAAATCGGCTAAGTCCCAAAATGGGGATGTCAGAACTACACTCAAATGTTACCACACCAAGCAAGGCAAACTTATATGAAGCAAAGGACCCTGATGGGTCATATGGTATTTTACGAAAAATCGGCTAAGTCCCAAAATGGGGATGTCAGAACTACACTCAAATGTTACCACACCAAGCAAGGCAAACTTATATGAAGCAAAGGACCCTGATGGGTCATATGGTATTTTACGAAAAATCGGCTAAGTCCCAAAATGGGGATGTCAGAACTACACTAAAAAGTTACCACACCAAGCAAGGCAAACTTATATGAAGGCAAGGACCCTGATGGGTCATATGGTATTTTACGAAAAATCGGCTAAGTCCCAAAATGGGGATGTCAGAACTACACTCAAATGTTACCACATCAAGCAAGGCAAACTTATATGAAGCAAAGGACCCTGATGGGTCATATGGTATTTTACGAAAAATCGGCTAAGTCCCAAAATGATGATGTCAGAACTACACTAACAATTTACCACATGAAGCAAGGCAAACTTATATGAAGGAAAGGACCCTGATGGGTCATATGGTATTTTACGAAAAATCGGCTAAGTCCCAAAATGGGGATGTCAGAACTACACTCAAATGTTACCACACCAAGCAAGGCAAACTTATATGAAGCAAAGGACCCTGATGGGTCATATGGTATTTTACGAAAAATCGGCTAAGTCCCAAAATGGGGATGTCAGAACTACACTCAAATGTTACCACACCAAGCAAGGCAAACTTATATGAAGCAAAGGACCCTGATGGGTCATATGGTATTTTACGAAAAATCGGCTAAGTCCCAAAATGGGGATGTCAGAACTACACTAAAAAGTTACCACACCAAGCAAGGCAAACTTATATGAAGGCAAGGACCCTGATGGGTCATATGGTATTTTACGAAAAATCGGCTAAGTCCCAAAATGGGGATGTCAGAACTACACTCAAATGTTACCACATCAAGCAAGGCAAACTTATATGAAGCAAAGGACCCTGATGGGTCATATGGTATTTTACGAAAAATCGGCTAAGTCCCAAAATGATGATGTCAGAACTACACTAACAATTTACCACATGAAGCAAGGCAAACTTATATGAAGGAAAGGACCCTGATGGGTCATATGGTATTTTACGAAAAATCGGCTAAGTCCCAAAATGGGGATGTCAGAACTACACTCAAATGTTACCACACCAAGCAAGGCAAACTTATATGAAGGCAAGGACCCTGATGGGTCATATGGTATTTTACGAAAAATCGGCTAAGTCCCAAAATGGGGATGTCAGAACTACACTCAAATGTTACCACACCAAGCAAGGCAAACTTATATGAAGCAAAGGACCCTGATGGGTCATATGGTATTGAATGAAAAATCGGCTAAGTCCCAAAATGGGGATGTCAGAACTACACTCAAATGTTACCACACCAAGCAAGGCAAACTTATATGAAGCAAAGGACCCATATGGGTCATATGGTATTTTACGAAAAATCGGCTAAGTCCCAAAATGATGATGTCAGAACTACACTCAAATGTTACCATACCAAGCAAGGCAAACTTATATGAAGGAAAGGACCCATATGGGTCATATGGTATTTTACGAAAAATCGGCTAAGTCCCAAAATGAGGATGTCAGAACTACACTAAAAAGTTACCACACCAAGCAAGGCAAACTACCTAGGTGAACCCTAGCAAGAAACACGGACCAAGTCAGATGGCCTAAGTCAAGAGTGCAAGTGACCTAGGAAAAGTTGTATGACGGTGAGGACCCTGAAAAATCTGGTTAGTGTAGTTTAGACAGGGGAGGTTTTTGGGTCGGCTGAACCTCCTTATTTTGGGTTTTGACCTCCTCAAGAAGCTACACCTAGGCAAACTGCCTAGGGTGAAAGTGCGAAGACCAATCGAATAGTAAGACAAGTTTTGACCGATCGCCCTAGGCAAGCTTGTATGAAGAAAAGGGACCCTATGGGTCATATGGAAATACATGAAAAATCGGCTAAGTCCCAAAATTGGGATGTCTGAACTACACTAAAAAGTTACCACATCAAGCAAGGCAAAGTACCTAGGTGAACCCTAGCAAGAAACACGGACCAAGTCAGATGGCCTAAGTCAAGAGAACAAGTGACCTAGGCAAAGTTGTATGACGGTGAGGACCCTGAAAAATCTGGTTAGTGTAGTTTAGACAGGGGAGGTTTTTGGGTCGGCTGAACCTCCTTATTTTGGGTTTTGACCTCCTCAAGAAGCTACACCTAGGCAAACTGCCTAGGGTGAAAGTGCGAAGACCAATCGAATAGTAAGACAAGTTTTGACCGATCGCCCTAGGCAAGCTTGTATGAAGAAAGGGACCCTATGGGTCATATGGAAATACATGAAAAATCGGCTAAGTCCCAAAATTGGGATGTCTGAACTACACTAAAAAGTTACCACAGCAAGCAAGGCAAAGTACCTAGGTGAACCCTAGGAAGAAACACGGACCAAGTCAGATGGCCTAAGTCAAGAGTACAAGTGACCTAGGCAAAGTTGTATGGCGCTGAGGACCCTGAAAAATCGGGTTAGTGTAGTTCAGACAGGGGAGGTTTCTGGGTCGGCTGAACCTCCTTATTTCGGGTTTTGGCCTCCTCAAGAAGACAGACCTAGGCAAACTGCCTAGGGTGAAAGTGCGAAGACCAATCGAATAGTAAGACAAGTTTTGACCGATCGCCCTAGGCAAGCTTGTATGAAGAAAGGGACCCTATGGGTCATATGGAAATACATGAAAAATCGGCTAAGTCCCAAAATTGGGATGTCTGAACTACACTAAAAAGTTACCACATCAAGCAAGGCAAAGTACCTAGGTGAACCCTAGGAAGAAACACGGACCAAGTCAGATGGCCTAAGTCAAGAGTACAAGTGACCTAGGCAAAGTTGTATGGCGCTGAGGACCCTGAAAAATCGGGTTAGTGTAGTTCAGACAGGGGAGGTTTCAGGGTCGGCTGGACCTCCTTATTTCGGGTTTTGGCCTCCTCAAGAAGACAGACCTAGGCGAACTGCCTAGGGTGAAAGTGCGAAGACCAATCGAATAGTAAGACAAGTTTTGACCGATCGCCCTAGGCAAGCTTGTATGAAGAAAGGGACCCTATGGGTCATATGGAAATACATGAAAAATCGGCTAAGTCCCAAAATTAGGATGTCTGAACTACACTAAAAAGTTACCACATCAAGCAAGGCAAAGTACCTAGGTGAACCCTAGGAAGAAACACGGACCAAGTCGGATGGCCTAAGTCAAGAGTACAAGTGACCTAGGCAAAGTTGTATGGCGCTGAGGACCCTGAAAAATCGGGTTAGTGTAGTTCAGACAGGGGAGGTTTCAGGGTCGGCCGAACCTCCTTATTTCGGGTTTTGGCCTCCTCAAGAAGACAGACCTAGGCGAACTGCCTAGGGTGAAAGTGCGAAGACCAATCGAATAGTAAGACAAGTTTTGACCGATCGCCCTAGGCAAGCTTGTATGAAGAAAGGGACCCTATGGGTCATATGGAAATATACGAAAAATCGGCTAAGTCCCAAAATTGGGATGTCAGAACTACACTATAAAGTTACCACATTAGCAAGGCAGACTTGTATGAAGAACGGGACCCTGGTGAAAGTAGCAAATATCCCAAACCGAACATGAATATTATACACACAAGAGTACGAACATAAAGGAACACGGACCAAGCGTACCGAGAGAATCGGTACTATAGAACCCTCGTGGTTCTACACAAAGACTTTATGTTAGGGGTTCAAGCCCCATAGTACTCAAACGGTGACAGTAGCAAATATCCCAAAACGAACGTGAATCTTATTCACAAGAGTACGAACATAAAGGAACACGGACCAAGCGTACCGAGAGAATCGGTACTATAGAGCCCTCGTGGTTCTACACAAAGACTTTATGTTCGGGGTTCACACCCCAAATCGAACGTGGAATTTACTTTCTGATGGTCATGCGGTCGTCCAAAGGGGTCTAGTATCCTGGGATGACAAGCATCACGGGCACAGCTCGTATCAAAACAGTCGAAGAGGCCCGCGAAAGCTTGCTTTCCATGGCTATGCGATGCACAAATTGAGTTTACTCACCGTAGTATAAAACGAACGAACCGAACCTATCCGAGTAGGGATAATGGGCGCAGTAACATACTTCTGTGACCCAGCGAGAGTTGAACGAGGTGACATGAACTGTCAGTGGCTTATATCAGATGGGATACATACATGAGATTGCTTTCAAATCTACACTCGAAAACCTAACCAAGTAAAAGCGAACGTGGGGAGGATTCGAAACTGGTAACGAAATCTTAAGCTGGAAAGAGTCATCACTATGGATACATATTATGCGAAACCAATCAAGTGCTCAGTACTGATCCAAAACCTAAGAGCACTAGTGAACACCTTATTCTCACCCTAGTTCACATCCAAGTGATCGACCACGTGTGTGAAGCAAAGACCAATCGAATTCCTCAATGAACCGAACACTATGAACAAATGGCCAAAAACGTTATAACTATCCAAACATCCTACTATCTAGCGAAAGTCATCACACGATGGAACCATACCATGATCTTTAACCTATAGCGCTCACCATATTCCTACCCAGAGTGCAAGTGAACAGATTGCCCACCCGTACCCAGTTCACAACCACGTGATCGACTAACATACCGAGGTTACCACAAGTCAAAGTTATACGTTTACAAGCGCAAGACCAATCGAAAACCCCGAAAGCAATCTCGACCCAAAATGTATTATCCGTGAGTGTAGTCGAGTCTCGTACTCGTCATCTGTAATCGTCGGATAGAATATCCAGTACACGGTTGTCTTTCCAAATGAAATCTACATACAGAACTCGCTCTTGGCAAATGGGTGGCAATGGCGCAATCAGGAGCGAGTTCCCGTCCGGGTGCCAAGTGATTGGCAAATGTCTGGGGGAAAGCAACCATATGTTGATTTGTCTGTTAGTGTACTGGGTGTTTGAGGTATGTAGTATCCACGCTTGGTTGGGTGTGTCAGAGGACCATGGATGCGTTCACAACCCCAATTGGGGTACATCGGGAATGATTTTGTGGAACCGATGTGCCCGGCACACACTAAGTTTTGTTGCAAGTTAATAGTGTGCCATGTCCGGGGGGGTTGTGATTAAACTCTGGTGAATTGCGTACTGTGGTGATTGGGGTATGAAAGCCCCGCAGTTGCAATGATCGGACGCGCCTAGCGTGTCCTTTAGTTGATGGTAGGGAAATGAAGGCCCTTGTCAGCTCACCTAAGTATTCATGGAAGTTTGGCATAAGGTCGCTGTGGTAGGGGTATGAAGGCCCCGTCAGCGCATGCACAATCGGGCGCACGAGCGCTTAGCGGAGTCGAATGCCGCTCAAGTGCCTGTCCGGTGCATCGGGTGTGTGTGTGATACGAGGGCAATGAGGTTCGCACGGGGGCTCGCCTCCCGTGTGCTACCGGACTTGACAACATATAGAACGTGGTGTTTGCTCCTCCGGGTGCAATGGGACAATGAACATTCGAACGCAAAGTCGGAATTCTGGTTGATCCTACCAGTAATATACGCTCGTCTCAAAGGTTAAGCCATGCATGTCTAAGTACAAACAGATTTAATGTGAAACCGCATAAGGCTCAGTATAACAGCTATAATTTACGAGATCATCAACCTAGTTACTTGGATAACTGTGGAAAATCTAGAGCTAATACATGCAACATGCCAGGACCCTCGCGGGAACTGGTGCACTTATTAGTCAAACCAATCGCGGGTTCTCCGTGTCATTGAGTTGAAGTCTGGATAATGATGCTGATCGTATGGTCTCGCACCGACGACAGATCTCGCAAATATCTGCCCTATCAACTATGGATGGTAGTATAGAGGACTACCATGGTTGCAACGGGTAACGGGGAATCAGGGTTCGATTCCGGAGAGGGAGCCTGAGAAATGGCTACCACATCCAAGGAAGGCAGCAGGCGCGTAAATTACCCAATCCCGGGACGGGGAGGTAGTGACGAGAAATAACAATATGAAACTCTTTAATGATGTTTCATAATTGGAATGAGTAGAGCATAAATCCTTCTACGAGGATCAAGTGGAGGGCAAGTCTGGTGCCAGCAGCCGCGGTAATTCCAGCTCCACTAGCGTATATTAAAATTGTTGCGGTTAAAACGTTCGAAGTTGATACTTGTCCAACACAGTCCGGCTCCGCCGACCCGGTCAACCCGTGGTCGGTGGGCCAAGTCGGAATCTGGTTGCGACTCAATGGTGTGGTAGGGCACCAAGTCTGTGTCATGGTGTGCCCTTCAACGGGTGCAAGTGTAACATAGAGCTCGACCGCTCACGTTTACCTTGAACAAATTAGAGTGCTTAAAGCAGGGTGCCCAAACGCCCTAGAATAATCTTGCATGGAATAATGGAATACGACCTTGGTCTAATCTTTCATTGGTTTGTACTCAGACCGGAGGTAATGATTAACAGAAGTAGTTGGGGACACTAGTATTACGGCGCGAGAGGTGAAATTCGTAGACCGTCGTAAGACTAACTAAAGCGAAGGCATTTGTCAAGGATGCTTTCTTTAATCAAGAACGAAAGTTAGAGGATCGAAGGCGATTAGATACCGCCCTAGTTCTAACCGTAAACGATGCCAACTAGCAATTGGGAGACGCTACAACCAGGTGCTCTCAGTAGCTTCCGGGAAACCAAAGTCAGGTTCCGGGGGAAGTATGGTTGCAAAGTTGAAACTTAAAGGAATTGACGGAAGGGCACCACAATGAAATGGAGCTTGCGGTTCAATTTGACTCAACACGGGAAAACTTACCAGGTCCGAACTTATGGAGGTGAGACAGATTAATAGCTCTTTCTCAAATTTAAGGGTAGTGGTGCATGGCCGTTCTTAGTTCGTGGATTGATTTGTCTGGTTAATTCCGATAACGAACGTGACTCACATATGCTAACTAGAACGCAGTCAGCGTTAATGCGTCGATGCCGATTGGAACGGGTTAGGACCTTTCGGTGGAGTATGACCTGACACCTTCGCTGTTCGTGTGCGCAAGTGCACTTACGGTACGCTGCTTAGCAGGACAATTTGTGTTTAGCAAAATGAGATCGAGCGATAACAGGTCCGTGATGCCCTTAGATGTTCTGGGCTACACGCGTGCTACAATGTGGGTAGCAGCGTGTCTCCTATTCCGAGAGGAACGGGAAATCACTCAAATACTCACTTAGTAGGGATTATGGATTGCAATGGTCCATATGAACTCGGAACTTCTAGTAAGTGCTGGTCATCAGCCAGCGTTGAATACGTCCCTGCCCTTTGTACACACCGCCCGTCGCTACTACCGATGGATTATTTAGTGAGGTCTTTGGAGATGATCGTTCGCTGGATCCTCGTGAACCGCGTCTGCTTTATCGAAGTTGACCGAACTTGATGATTTAGAGGAAGTAAAAGTCGTAACAAGGTTTCCGTAGGTGAACCTGCGGAAGGATCATTAGTGGCCAAGTGATCCTTCCAGAAGTCCGAACCTGCGGGTTGAGACTTCGGCACAAGTTGCCATATGATAATTGACGAAACACTATAGAAGTCCGAACCTGCGGGTTGAGACTCAGGCACAAGTTGCCATATGAAAGTTGACGAAACACTAACAAGTCCGAACCTGCGGGTTGAGACTTAGGCACACGTTGCCTTATACATGACTTCGAACAAATACACAAGTCCGAACCTGCGGGTTGAGACTTAGGCACAAGTTGCCTTATACATGACTTCGAACAAATACACAAGTCCGAACCTGCGGGTTGAGACTTAGGCACAAGTTGCCATATGAAAGTTGACGAAACACTAACAAGTCCGAACCTGCGGGTTGAGACTTAGGCACACGTTGCCTTATACATGACTTCGAACAAATACACAAGTCCGAACCTGCGGGTTGAGACTTAGGCACAAGTTGCCTTATACATACATTGGCCAAATAAACAGAAGTCCGAACCTGCGGGTTGAGACTTAGGCACAAGTTGCCATATTATATTCGATCAAACACTAAGTAGTCCGAACCTGCGGGTTGAGACTCAAGACCGTAACAAGATGTCACTATACAAGTCCGAACCTAAGGGTTGAGACTTAATGCGATCTAGATACCAAGTTGACATCCAATACCTGTTGAGCAAAACCAAAGATTCCCTGTTCTCGAATGATTACACTATATAACAGGGAATCATGAAGAAATCAAGCAAGCGTGAAACAAAGTCATCACTTGGGCATGCTCGATAGCCAACCACATGACCTTAACCTAAGAGAGCATGCAAACCACATGATACCTATAAACGATTAACCCGCCCTAGTTCAATCGTTCACCAAGTGATGACTTCAGTATGGCTAAGAGAAAAACTTTTAAATGGGAAAAACTCTAAGTCCGAACCTCCGGGTTGAGACTTCCGCGTCGGAGGTGGGCGCACCTCCTATCCGAAAGATGATGAATCAGGGGTGTTCGGTCAGCAATGGTCGGATGCCCCGTCGTAGTCCAACTATGACAATCAAAGTCAAGACCTCCGGGTTGAGACTTTCCGCGAGTACAAGCATAAAGGAACACGGACCAAGCCGTACCGAGAGAATCGGTACTAGAGCCCTCGTGGTTCTACATTGAGAGAGCCCTCGTGGTTCTCATTAGGGGCTTTATGCAAGTCGTACTCAATACTGTGGTGTGAAGTATAAAGTATAGTCCTCGCCTGGTCCACGCTGCTTCGGCGGTCCTGGGTAAAATGGAATATTTCCAGCTTGCCCTATAGTGGAATGAGGGACACTTAATGCTTCGTCTTTTAGCGGCGGCTAGACTCCTCCTCACGGGGAACGAGTTGACGCGCACAGCGGCGGCCTTACGCACTATGGCAATCATGGATGCCTGAAGATTCCGTGAAGTTCTCCCTGGTCCACGCTGCCTCGGCAGTCCTGGGTAAAATGGAATATTTCCAGCTTGCCCTATAGTGGAAGAGGACTATCCAACAATACAAAGTCAAGACCTCCGGGTTGAGGACTTTCCGCGTCGTGGTGTCGCGCACCGCCTATCCGAAAGATGGTGTAACAGGGTGTTCGATCAGCAATGGTCGGATGCCCCGTCATAGTCAACTATGACAACCAAAGTCAAGACCTCCGGGTTGAGACTTTCCGCGTCCGGAGGTACGCGTACCGCCTACCCGAAAGATGGTGTGCTTCTGGGGTATTCGATGAGTCGGATACCCCGTCGTAGTCCAACTATGACAATCAAAGTCAAGACCTCCGGGTTGAGACTTTCCGCGTCCGGAGGTACGCGTACCGCCTACCCGAAAGATGGTGTGCTTCTGGGGTATTCGATGAGTCGGATACCCCGTCGTAGTCCAACTATGACAATCAAAGTCAAGACCTCCGGGTTGAGACTTCGCGTCCGGAGGTACGCGTACCGCCTACCCGAAAGATGGTGAATCAGGGGTGTTCGATCAGCAATGGTCGGATGCCCCGTCGTAGTCCAACTATGACAATCAAAGTCAAGACCTCCGGGTTGAGACTTTCTAAGAGTACAAGCATAAAGGAACACGGACCAAGGCCGTACCGAGAGAATCGGTACTAGAGCCCTTGTGGTTCTACATTTGAGAGAGCCCTCGTGGTTCTCATTAGGGGCTTTATGCAAGAAGTACTCAATACTGTGGTGTGAAGTATAAAGTATAGAGTCCTCCACTGGTCCACGCTGCTCCGGCGGTCCTGGGTAAGATAGTTCATTCTAGCTTGCCCTATGTGGAAGAGGACTCAATACCCTACCTGTTGAGCTTGAAACAAAGTCATCACTTGGGCATGCTCATATTGCCATACAATATTCCATTATCTACTAATGAGCATGCAGCTATATGATTATAACCTGTAAACGATTACCCGCCGTAGTTCAGCGCTTCAACCAAGTGATGACTTCAGTATGGCTAGTGTGTGAAGTATAAAGTATAGTCCTCCCCTGGTCCACACTGCTCGGCGGTCCTGGGTAAGATAGTTAGTTCTAGCTTGCCCTATGTGGAAGAGGACACCATACTAATACTGTGGTGTAATGAACAAAGTATAGTCATCCAATGGTCCACGCTGCTTCGGCGGTCCTGGGTAAGATAGTTAGTTCTAGCTTGCCCTATGTGGAAGAGGGCATACAAGACAAAGTATAGTTCTCCCCTGGTCCACGCTGCTCCGGCGGTCCTGGGTAAGATAGTTAATTCTAGCTTGCCCTATGTGGAAGAGGACTCAATACCCTACCTGTTGAGCTTGAAACAAAGTCATCACTTGGGCATGCTCTATAGCCAATCACATGACATTAACCTAAGAGAGCATGCAGCGTATTATCCCAATGCAAAGTAAACGATAGACTCGCCCTAGTTCAGTGCTTCAACCAAGTGATGACTTCAATTTGGCTAGTGTGTGAAGTATAAAGTATAGTCCTCCCCTGGTCCACACTGCTTCGGCGGTCCTGGGTAAGATAGTTAATTCTAGCTTGCCCTATGTGGAAGAGGACACCATACTTAATACTGTGGTGTAATGAACAAAGTATAGTCCTCCACTGGTCCACGCTGCTCCGGCGGTCCTGGGTAAGATAGTTCATTCTAGCTTGCCCTATGTGGAAGAGGGCATACAAGACAAAGTATAGTTCTCCCCTGGTCCACGCTGCTTCGGCGGTCCTGGGTAAGATAGTTAATTCTAGCTTGCCCTATGTGGAAGAGAGCATACATGAACCAAGAACGAAGGTTATGATCGAGGAATGATTCGACAACTAACCGATGGTATGAAATGTGTAGAATTCAAGCAAGCACACAATCAAGTCATCATTTGGGCATGCTCGATAGCCAAACCTATGACATTAACCTAGTAGAGCATGCAACGTATAATATCCCAATGCAAAGTAAACGATAGACACGCCCTAGTTCAGCGCTTCAACCAAGTGATGACTTCAGAATGGCTAAATCAAATCGGTTCAAAACATACCATCGGTACCCTATTGAAACACACAAGTCGATATCAAACCTCATGATTGTGTAGTCCTCCACTGGTCCACGCCGCTTCGGCCGTCCTGGGTAAAATGGAACATTCCAGCTTGCCCTATGTGGAAGAGGGCACATTACTCAATACTGTGGTGTGAAGTATAAAGTTCAGTTCTCCCCTGGTCCACGCTGCTTCGGCGGTCCTGGGTAAGATAGTTC
>NW_026525125.1:45000-67500 GCF_943734705.1 Anopheles coustani | reverse complement strand
AGGTGGGTACTGGCCGGCTGACCTGGTGTGATGGTTTGTTTGGTGAACACTTGGCGGTACTTGCACTTGGCTGTGCTTGGACTTGAAGGTGGGATCCGGCTGGCCTAGGCCATTGGTGGTTGGTTGGTGGGTTAGCCCTTAGCTGGGCTGGCTGGCTGGCTGGCCATCGGTGGTGTGGTGTGGTGAGGTGTGTGGAGTCGAGCATCGCGCGCCGTTGCCTTCTTCGGAGTGTTGTAGGTACGCAAGTGCTTGCAATGCAAAGAGGTTGGTGATGGAGTGACATTGCCTTCACCATGGAGTTGCGGGTACTTAGGTACTTGCAAGGAGATGGTGGTATGGTGGTGTTGCGTGTGTGGTGTTCGATTAGAAAGATATAATTTCTAAGTCCGGATTAGTGCTGTCAGTGGGGCCGCCGCTAACAGGTCCTGCACGGCCACCGTGGGGCTTGACTTGGCGCTATTCCGGACTTGGGGCGATCACGATGTCCCCGTGCGGGACTTAGAAGATGGAAGAACACAAGTACCCTTATCCCATGACTTGTGAGCGATTGGCATACGTTACCACATGAAGAGAAAAATTGGCTAAGTCCCGGATCCATATTATATGAAGAGAAAAATCGGCTAAGTCCCGGATCCATATTATATGAAGAGAAAAATTGGCTAAGTCCCGGATCCATATTATATGAAGAGAAATATCGGCTAAGTCCAGGATCCATATATAATAACCTAATAATCGGCTAAGTCCCGGATCCATATTATATGAAGAGAAAAATCGGCTAAGTCCAGGATCCATATATAATAACCTAATAATCGGCTAAGTCCAGGATCCATATATAATAACCTAATAACAGGCTAAGTCCAGGATCCATATTATATGAAGAGAAAAATCGGCTAAGTCCGAGATTGGGTCTGTCAGACATACACTTTCAAGATACCACACAAGCAAGCAAGATGGCCTAGTGATGGAACCATATAATATGAAGAGAAAAATCGGCTAAGTCCGAGATTGGGTCTGTCGGAAATACACTATCAAGTTACCACACAAGCAAGCAAGATGGCCTAATGATGGATCCATATGATATGAAGAGAAAAATCGGCTAAGTCCAGGATCCATATAATATGAAGAGAAAAATCGGCTAAGTCCCAGATTGGGTCTGTCAGAAATACACTTCCAAGTTACCACACAAGCAAGCAAGATGGCCTAGTGATGGATCCATATGATATGAAGAGAAAAATCGGCTAAGTCCAGGATCCATATAATATGAAGAGAAAAATCGGCTAAGTCCCAGATTGGGTCTGTCAGAAATACACTTCCAAGTTACCACACAAGCAAGCAAGATGGCCTAGTGATGGATCCATATGATATGAAGAGAAAAATCGGCTAAGTCCCAGATTGGGTCTGTCAGAAATACACTTCCAAGTTACCACACAAGCAAGCAAGATGGCCTAATGATGGATCCATATGATATGAAGAGAAAAATCGGCTAAGTCCAGGATCCATATAATATGAAGAGAAAAATCGGCTAAGTCCCAGATTGGGTCTGTCAGAAATACACTTCCAAGTTACCACACAAGCAAGCAAGATGGCCTAGTGATGGATCCATATGATATGAAGAGAAAAATCGGCTAAGTCCAGGATCCATATAATATGAAGAGAAAAATCGGCTAAGTCCCAGATTGGGTCTGTCAGAAATACACTTCCAAGTTACCACCCAAGCAAGCAAGATGGCCTAGTGATGGATCCATATGATATGAAGAGAAAAATCGGCTAAGTCCCAGATTGGGTCTGTCAGAAATACACTTCCAAGTTACCACACAAGCAAGCAAGATGGCCTAGTGATGGATCCATATGATATGAAGAGAAAAATCGGCTAAGTCCCAGATTGGGTCTGTCAGAAATACACTTCCAAGTTACCACATGAGCAAGCAAGATGGCCTAGTGATGGATCCATATAATATGCAGAGAAAAATCGGCTAAGTCCCAGATTGGGTCTGTCAGAAATACACTTCCAAGTTACCACATGAGCAAGCAAGTTACCACATGAAGAGAAAGCCGGCAAAGTCTGGGAATGTTACCACATGAACTGGAAAATGGGCAAAAACCTACCTTCACAGGGAACGTGAATAAGTAAGGCTGTAGACATCGGATCGACAAGCCAAAGACTGATATGGAAAGGAAATGAGTAGTACTAGCTTTCCTGAGAGTTGCAGAGCTTAGACTGCATATGAACGAAAGTTATTAAGCGTCAAAGTCAGAGAAGTTACCCAAAGGAACACAAGTTCCAACTTAGAGCATGTATACCGCCTAGACGGTAAGAGGTACGGCCAGGCTGAGGAATAAGAAAATGTTGGCCAACATGTTCCCTAACTATCCCCCGAAGACCGCAAAGCAATCCAACATCAACCAAGAAAGTTATAGCCCGATCAAGGAAACACCTACTTTGCACCGATTTTGCACCAAATACATGTACCAAGCACCTTCGGTTGCATACCTGCAGGGGCTTACCATAGTAGGCCATGGAAGACCGATATACCGAACATAATCACTTTCTATCTCCTCGGGTGTTGGAGGTAGCGCTTTGCGGTACAAGAACGAAAGTTAGACCATATCTTGGTGCATCTTTTTGCCCAAAAACACAAGACCCTATCTACCAAGGCAAGAAAGTTGTGTGGGGACAAAATGTCCAAAAGTGCCCAAAGTGGCACACTTGAACCATATATTCGAGAAAAACACAAGTGTGGGCCTGAGCTAGCAAGTTGAAATGTTCTGACCGTCAGTAGCCCTAGTTGAGGTGCACTTATCATTATATGAGGCCAACGTGCCAGCTAGTCTCTAAAGGGGCGATATGGGTGTTCCAAGGTTTGTACCCAATTGAGGAAAAAACAGGGTAAGGTACGGTGTACCGCGAATAACTCGGGCTATAGATGTCCGATCGATGAGTTTGGCATATGTATGGAAAGGTCTCGACGAGACCTAACTACCCTGAAAGTATGAAGGCAAAGACTTGAATGACCGGGAAGTAATTAAGTGCACAAGTGGTAAAGTTGCACCAAAGTCCATGTTACCCGAAGTGGTACATGAACACCCAATATTCGACCAAAACACAAGTTTAGAGACGAGCTAGCGAGCTACATTGTTCAGACCGTCAGTAGCCCGCATCAAGACACGCATTTCATTATATTGAGCCTAGCCGCTAGCTCGACTCGAAGTCGGTCATATGGTTGGTTGATGGTTTGGACCGACCACGTGGTGTACCAAGGTTATGTACCTTTCATGAATTAAAACTCTGGCTGTATGGCACTGAGCGACAAGCTAAGGTGTGATTTGGAATAGTCTTGAGTGGGACTATTTAGGAAAAATGCGAACAAAAAATCACAAAGTCCTTGGGCGAAGCTATTAGCGAAACATAGAGCAAATTGGTACCAAAAACTATGGAAATGGGACTTGAGTCAAAAATAACCGCAAGTTGGAGAAGAGATAGCAAGCTTGCGTAGAACATTTATAACTAGTGCGTGGTATGACCAACAAAAATGTGTATGGGGCCAAGGCGCTGGCTGGCCTCCAAAGTGGTGATATGGGCGATTCAAAGTTTGTACCCAAGTATGAACAAGTATGGAAAAAACAGGGTAAGGTACTAAGTACCATGAATAACTTCGGCTGTAGATGGCCTAGCGAGGCAAACCGCATATCGTTGGAAAGGTATTGGGGAGACCTATCTACCCTGAAAGTTTCATGAGGCTGAGTTGAAAGACCACGGAGATATTAGGTGATGATGGTCCAATTCGGGGACCAAGTCGCAGGAAATGGCACTTGACCAAAATCACGCTTGGAAGGTGAATACCGGCTTACCGGTAAGAGATAGCGACTTGGCGTAGAATATTCATAAGTTGGGCGTGTAAAGACGCAACTTTCATTATATGGGGGCAACCCGGTCAGGGTGCTCCAAGTCGGTCGTTTGGTCGGTTTATGGTTTGGGCCGACCATGTGGTGTACCAAGAAGAGGTACCTTTCATGAATTATAACTCGGTCAGTTTGCCACCGAGCGACAAGTTGCGATGTGATTTGGAATGGTCTTGAGTGGGACTATCAAGCAAAAATACAAATAGAAAATCAGCTTGTCCATGGCCGAAGCTATTAGTGAAACATATAGCAAAATGGGTCCAAAAACGAATGAAATGGGACTTGGACCAAGAATAACGGCAAGTTGGAGAAGAGATAGCAAGTTGACGTAGAACATTTATATTTTGGGCATAGTATGACCAACAAAAAAGTATTTGGGGCCAAGGTGCTGGCTGGCCTCCAAAGTGGAGATATGGGCGATACAAAGTTTGTACCCAAGTACGAACAAGTATGGAAAAAACAGGGTAAGGTACCAAGTACCATTAATAACTTCGGCTGTATATGGCCGAGCGAGGCAAACGGCTCACCGTTGGAAAGGTCTCGGGGAGACCTATCTACCCTGAAAGTTTCATGAGGCTGAGTTGAAAGACCACGGAGATATTAGGTGATGATGGTCGTATTCGGGGACCAAGTCGCAGGAAATGGCACTTGACCAAAATCCCCCTTGGAAGGTGAATACCGGCTTACCGGTAAGAGATAGCGACTTGGCGTAGAATATTCATAAGTTGGGCGTGTAGAGACGCAACTTTCATTATATGGGGCCAACCCGGTCAGGGTGCTCCAAGTCGGTCGTTTGGTCGGTTTATGGTTTGGGCCGACCACGTGGTGTACCAAGTTGAGGTACCTTTCATGAATTATAACTCGGTCAGTTTGCCACCGTGCGACAAGCTGCGGTGTGTTTTGGAATGGTCTTGAGTGGGACTATCAAGGAAAAATACAAATAGAAAATCAGCTTGTCCATGGCCGAAGCTATTAGTGAAACATATAGCAAAATGGGTCCAAAAACGAATGAAATGGGACTTGGACCAAGAATAACGGCAAGTTGGAGAAGAGATAGCAAGTTGACGTAGAACAATTATATTTAGTGCATAGTATGACCAACAAAAAAGTATATGGGGTCAAGGTGCTGGCTGGCCTCTAAAGTGGAGATATGGGCGATACAAAGTTTGTACCCAAGTATGGCAAAAACTGGTAGAGGTACCTTTCATGAATTACTGCTCAGGCTGTATGGCACTTAGCGGGACGCTTGGCTCTGGTATGGAATAGTCTTGAGTGGGACTATCAAGGAAAAATACGAACAAAAAATCACCATGTCCACGGACGAAGGTATTAGCGAAACTTAGAGCGAAATTGCGACCAAGTCGCTGGAAATGGCCCTTGGACCAAGTATACCGTCAAGGCGGTACGAGATAGCGAGTTGACGTGGAATATTTATAAGTTTGCCTCCACGAGACGAAAGTTTAGTTATATGGGGTCAACCCGCCCAGGGTTGTCCAAGTCGGTCATATGGCTGATCGAAATTTTCGACCAAGTACTGAGAAAACAGGGTAAGGTACCAAGTACCTCAAATAACTTCGGCTGTAGATGTCCGAGCGAAGCAAACGGCATAGCGTTGGAAAGGTCTTGAAGTGCTCTAAACACCCTGAAAGTATGAGAACACTATCTGGAAAACTCGTGGAGATATTAGAGAAACATAGGGCCCAAAAGATACCAAGTCGCAGGAAATGGGCCCTCCAAGAACACCCTAAAATGCCAATTACGGCTAAGTTGCAGGCCAGCTAGCGAAGTGAAATGTTCTAGGCATAACTAGAACACGTTAAGGCGCAACTTTTTGAATCAGAACTTTTTTCGATATCTGGCCCCCAAAGGGGGGATATGGTCGATCCAAGGATTTTTCCAAGTTTCGGTACTTTTTACGGTATCGCTCATAGCTCCGGCTGTACGCAAGCAAATGACAACCTAAGACATGATTTGGAAAGGTATTGAGTAGTACTATTTTACGTTAGAACACAGCGAAGCGCTATCGGTTCATGGCAAGGCCGATATAAGCAGTCAAAGATGAAAAATGTTGACAAAATGAACAAAAATTACCTTGGTACGCGAATAGCGGCCAGGGATGAAGAGGTACGAAGGTGGTGTAGAACAATTATAATTAGGGCTTGGTACGCTCTAAAAGTTTGCCGAAGACCGCAAAGCGCTCAGACCCATCGAAAGTGGCCATTTGGGCCGAACAGTGCATGCAAAGAGGTGAAAATGCAAAAATTGCACTTTGGGGGGCGATTTGCGGGGGGAAGGAGGGGTCGGAGGGCAAAATGTCCCTTGACCAAAAAGTTTTATCTCGTCGAGATCTACAACATTGCCGAAGACCGCAAAGCGCTAGCTCGCAATCGAAAAATCGAGAATTTGAAAATTTTCTAAGTCTTGGGCTCCCTAAGGAAAAGTTTCAAAAATCACGTTTGTCCCCTATTTTGAAGGGGAAGGAGTCGGTTCCGGGGCATGGTGTCTTCGGCAAAAAGTCTTATCTTTTTGCGTACTTTCGACTAGTTCAATAAAAATTTTTGACCCAAAATTTGTTCGGCGGACCCCTAGGTCGAAAAACCCGAAAAAAGTCGAAAAAAGTCGAAAATGTCGAAAAATGAGAAAACCTCATATTCGGACTCTACACGAGCCCCAGATATTGAAAAGTGAAATCCGCGGTCGATTTGGAACAAAAAATTTACCTAGGCAAAGTTGTATGGAGGTAGGGACCCCTGAGAAAAAAGTTTGGTCCCGAGGCTCCTTGGACCACCAAGTCCCTAGGTCGGACCAAAATCGGAAAAAATCCGACCAAAGTCGAAAGTGTCGAAAATTTTAAAAAACCCCTTTTGGGGCCCTATGGCCTCCCTAGATAATGAAAAGTGAGGTCCGCGGCCGATCCGGAAGAAAAACTTGACCTAGGGAAACTTGTATGACGGTGGGGACCCAAAAAAATTTCGATGAGTGTAGTTTAGACAGGCCGGAAAATGTATCGGTGGTCCGTATCAAGGGACGTCTTTTAGTTCCATGGGGTGGTGGTCGTCGAACAAAGTCGCCTAGGTCGACCACCAGAAAGACCAGTCGTGTTGTAATGGATGTTTTGGCCACTTTACTAGGGAAACCTAGTAGGTCGAAGCAAATTTGGGGTTCGAGATGAGTTGGTGAAAGTTGGTCCAACCTAGGTGTGCTTGGTGGAGGTTGACCATGAAAGTAGAGCATGATGGGAATGACCATAACTTTGGTTCTAGATGTCGGATCGGTACACTTTCGGCAGTTTTGGAAAGGTGAAGGCCTGCTCTAGCTATGTTTCCTACCAAGCTGAGCGCCTACTAGTGACCCGGAGGAGGTATTAAGGGTCAAAGGCAAAAAGGGGTACCCTAAAGTGCGTGTGACCAAGAAAATGGGAAAAACGGTATCGCCTATAGCTCAGGCTGTATGGCTCGGATCGGAAAGCTTGGATATTCGTTGGAAAGGTCTTGACGAGCGCTAGCTATGTGTCCTACCAAGCGAAGCGCTAGGTGTTGAGCAAGTCGGTCATATTAGAGGGCAAAGGTGAAAAATGGTGGTTTAGAGGCGAAAATTCACCTTATGATCGAAAATAGCGGGCGAACGATAAGAGCTACGAACACGGCGTAGAACAATCATAAGTACGTTACCACAAGACCTAACTTTGGCCAATATAGAGCGAGAAGATCGGAGGTACCCATCAGGGTGATATGGCTGGTTCAAAGTTGGACCAAAACGAGACTTGAGAAATGGATTGAAACACGGTATCGCGAATAACTCAGGCTGTATGGAACGGATCAACAAGCTTAGATCAGTGTTGGAAAGGTCGAACCGAGCGCTAACTATAATCCCAAACAACCGAAGCGCTAAGTGTTGAGCAAAACTGAGTTATTAAGCGACAAAGTGGAAAAATAATACCAAAATGGCCAAAAATCACACAAGACCAAGAATACCGAGCAAGCGGTAAGAGATAGCGGGTTGACGTAGAATACTTATAAGTTTGCCTCTACGAGACCTAAAAGTCGTCCATAGAAAGCGAGAAGATCGGACCACTCTGGAAGGGTGATACGAGTGGTCAAAAATTAGCAAAAATGAAACATGGCTAAAATGGATTTGACTTGTGCACCATGTAGCTCCGGCTGTATGGCATGGATTGTAGAGCTAGGATATGTTTTGGAAAGGTAACACCCAGCGCTAGATACGACTAGAAGAAAGCAAAGCGCTAACTAGCATGATTTGGAAGTTATTAAGCGTCAAAGTCGAAAAATGTTACCAAAATTGAAACTCGAGTACATTGGGCCAAAAAGTACAAGTTGTGAAATTTGGACTTACGAGTAAAATACCGAGCAGGCGGTAAGAGATAGAGACTTGGTGTAGAACAATTATAAGTTGGGCATGTTATAACCTATATTTGGCCCGAACATGGTGTCGAGATCGGAGGTACCCAAAAGGGTGGTACGGGTGTTAGATGGTTTTCCCAGAGCATAAGCTCCACATGATATGGAAAACGGGAAACATCATAACTTCGGCTGTATGGCATGGAATGGAACGAACAAGGTATCGATGGAAAGAGAAAAGGTAGCGCTAACTATAATTCCTACCAAGCAAAGCGCTAGCATGTGACCGTTCGGGTGTTATTGTGAGTCAAAGTCAGAAATTGTTACCACGAGAGGCGAAAATCCGACTAAGTCCAAAAATACCGGGCTGGCGGTAAGAGATACGGCTTGGCCGTAGAACATTTATAAGTTGGCCAAGACAAGACCTAAGTTTCGTCCATAGACGACAAGAAGATCGAAGATACCTGAAGGTGAGATATGGGCGTCCCAAAGTGGGCCTTTGAAAAAGTGACAAACTTCCCTTATAACAGCATACACCAAATATCTCTGGCTCTATGGCACCGAATAAGAAGTTGAGGTCAGCGATAGAAAGGTGATAGTCAGCGCTAAATATCATACGAACAGAGTGAAGCGCTAAAGGGAAAGGATCTTGGTGATATAAGGTGACAAAGTCGAGAAAAGTTGCCTCAAAATCATGAAAAATGTGAAAAAATGGCTAAGTCCCGGGTGCCTTAAGGGCAGGTTGATCGAATGTACCGAGCTGGCGGTACGAGATAGAGACTTGGTGTAGAACAATTATATGTTTGGCATGGCAAGACCTACATTTGGTCAATACAAAGTGAGAAGATCAAAGATACCCGCAAGGGTGATATTGGTGTCCAAAGGAAAAAAGCACTAAGTCTTGGGAAACTTATATGAAGAAAAAGGACCCTGATGGGTCATATGGGATGGATCGAAAAATCGGCTAAGTCCCAAAATGGGGATGTCAGAACTACACTCATGTGTTACCACATCAAGCAAGGCAAACTTATATGAAGCAAAGGACCCTGATGGGTCATATGGTATTGATCGAAAAATCGGCTAAGTCCCAAAATGGGGATGTCAGAACTACACTCAAATGTTACCACACCAAGCAAGGCAAACTTATATGAAGCAAAGGACCCTGATGGGTCATATGGTATTTTACGAAAAATCGGCTAAGTCCCAAAATGGGGATGTCAGAACTACACTCAAATGTTACCACACCAAGCAAGGCAAACTTATATGAAGCAAAGGACCCTGATGGGTCATATGGTATTTTACGAAAAATCGGCTAAGTCCCAAAATGGGGATGTCAGAACTACACTAAAAAGTTACCACACCAAGCAAGGCAAACTTATATGAAGGCAAGGACCCTGATGGGTCATATGGTATTTTACGAAAAATCGGCTAAGTCCCAAAATGGGGATGTCAGAACTACACTCAAATGTTACCACATCAAGCAAGGCAAACTTATATGAAGCAAAGGACCCTGATGGGTCATATGGTATTTTACGAAAAATCGGCTAAGTCCCAAAATGATGATGTCAGAACTACACTAACAATTTACCACATGAAGCAAGGCAAACTTATATGAAGGAAAGGACCCTGATGGGTCATATGGTATTTTACGAAAAATCGGCTAAGTCCCAAAATGGGGATGTCAGAACTACACTCAAATGTTACCACACCAAGCAAGGCAAACTTATATGAAGCAAAGGACCCTGATGGGTCATATGGTATTTTACGAAAAATCGGCTAAGTCCCAAAATGGGGATGTCAGAACTACACTCAAATGTTACCACACCAAGCAAGGCAAACTTATATGAAGCAAAGGACCCTGATGGGTCATATGGTATGGATCGAAAAATCGGCTAAGTCCCAAAATGGGGATGTCAGAACTACACTCAAATGTTACCACACCAAGCAAGGCAAACTTATATGAAGGCAAGGACCCTGATGGGTCATATGGTATTTTACGAAAAATCGGCTAAGTCCCAAAATGGGGATGTCAGAACTACACTCAAATGTTACCACACCAAGCAAGGCAAACTTATATGAAGCAAAGGACCCTGATGGGTCATATGGTATTTTACGAAAAATCGGCTAAGTCCCAAAATGAGGATGTCAGAACTACACTAAAAAGTTACCACACCAAGCAAGGCAAAGTACCTAGGTGAACCCTAGGAAGAAACACGGACCAAGTCAGATGGCCTAAGTCAATAGAACAAGTGACCTAGGCAAAGTTGTATGGCGCTGAGGACCCTGAAAAATCTGGTTAGTGTAGTTTAGACAGGGTAGGTTTTTGGGTCGGCCGAACCCCCTTATTTTGGGTTTTGGCCTCATCAAGAAGCTACACCTAGGCAAACTGCCTAGGGTGAAAGTGCGAAGACCAATCGAATAGTAAGACAAGTTTTGACCGATCGCCCTAGGCAAGCTTGTATGAAGAAAGGGACCCTAAGGGTCATATGGAAATACATGAAAAATCGGCTAAGTCCCAAAATTGGGATGTCAGAACTACACTAAAAAGTTACCACATCAAGCAAGGCAAACTACCTAGGTGAACCCTAGCAAGAAACACGGACCAAGTCAGATGGCCTAAGTCAAGAGTGCAAGTGACCTAGGCAAAGTTGTATGACGGTGAGGACCCTGAAAAATCTGGTTAGTGTAGTTTAGACAGGGGAGGTTTTTGGGTCGGCTGAACCACCTTATTTTGGGTTTTGACCTCCTCAAGAAGCTACACCTAGGCAAACTGCCTAGGGTGAAAGTGCGAAGACCAATCGAATAGTAAGACAAGTTTTGACCGATCGCCCTAGGCAAGCTTGTATGAAGAAAGGGACCCTAAGGGTCATATGGAAATACATGAAAAATCGGCTAAGTCCCAAAATTGGGATGTCAGAACTACACTAAAAAGTTACCACATCAAGCAAGGCAAACTACCTAGGTGAACCCTAGCAAGAAACACGGACCAAGTCAGATGGCCTAAGTCAAGAGTGCAAGTGACCTAGGCAAAGTTGTATGACGGTGAGGACCCTGAAAAATCTGGTTAGTGTAGTTTAGACAGGGGAGGTTTTTGGGTCGGCTGAACCTCCTTATTTTGGGTTTTGACCTCCTCAAGAAGCTACACCTAGGCAAACTGCCTAGGGTGAAAGTGCGAAGACCAATCGAATAGTAAGACAAGTTTTGACCGATCGCCCTAGGCAAGCTTGTATGAAGAAAGGGACCCTATGGGTCATATGGAAATACATGAAAAATCGGCTAAGTCCCAAAATTGGGATGTCTGAACTACACTAAAAAGTTACCACATCAAGCAAGGCAAAGTACCTAGGTGAACCCTAAGAAGAAACACGGACCAAGTCAGATGGCCTAAGTCAAGAGTACAAGTGACCTAGGCAAAGTTGTATGGCGCTGAGGACCCTGAAAAATCGGGTTAGTGTAGTTCAGACAGGGGAGGTTTTTGGGTCGGCTGAACCTCCTTATTTTGGGTTTTGACCTCCTCAAGAAGCTACACCTAGGCAAACTGCCTAGGGTGAAAGTGCGAAGACCAATCGAATAGTAAGACAAGTTTTGACCGATCGCCCTAGGCAAGCTTGTATGAAGAAAGGGACCCTATGGGTCATATGGAAAATCCATGAAAAATCGGCTAAGTCCCAAAATTGGGATGTCTGAACTACACTAAAAAGTTACCACATCAAGCAAGGCAAAGTACCTAGGTGAACCCTAAGAAGAAACACGGACCAAGTCAGATGGCCTAAGTCAAGAGTACATGTGACCTAGGCAAAGTTGTATGGCGCTGAGGACCCTGAAAAATCGGCTTAGTGTAGTTCAGACAGGGGAGGTTTTTGGGTCGGCTGAACCTCCTTATTTTGGGTTTTGACCTCCTCAAGAAGACAGACCTAGGCAAACTGCCTAGGGTGAAAGTGCGAAGACCAATCGAATAGTAAGACAAGTTTTGACCGATCGCCCTAGGCAAGCTTGTATGAAGAAAGGGACCCTTAGGGTCATATGGAAATTCATGAAAAATCGGCTAAGTCCCAAAATTGGGATGTCAGAACTACACTATAAAGTTACCACATCAAGCAAGGCAAAGTACCTAGGTGAACCCTAGGAAGAAACACGGACCAAGTCAGATGGCCTAAGTCAAGAGTATAAGTGACCTAGGCAAAGTTGTATGGCGCTGAGGACCCTGAAAAATCGGGTTAGTGTAGTTAAGACAGGGGAGGTTTCAGGGTCGGCTGGACCTCCTTATTTCGGGTTTTGGCCTCCTCAAGAAGACAGACCTAGGCGAATTGCCTAGGGTGAAACTGCGAAGACCAATCGAATAGTAAGACAAGTTTTGACCGATCGCCCTAGGCAAGCTTGTATGAAGAAAGGGACCCTTAGGGTCATATGGAAATTCATGAAAAATCGGCTAAGTCCCAAAATTGGGATGTCAGAACTACACTAAAAAGTTACCACATCAAGCAAGGCAAAGTACCTAGGTGAACCCTAGGAAGAAACACGGACCAAGTCAGATGGCCTAAGTCAAGAGTATAAGTGACCTAGGCAAAGTTGTATGGCGCTGAGGACCCTGAAAAATCGGGTTAGTGTAGTTAAGACAGGGGAGGTTTCAGGGTCGGCCAGACCTCCTTATTTCGGGTTTTGGCCTCCTCAAGAAGACAGACCTAGGCGAATTGCCTAGGGTGAAACTGCGAAGACCAATCGAATAGTAAGACAAGTTTTGACCGATCGCCCTAGGCAAGCTTGTATGAAGAAAGGGACCCTATGGGTCATATGGAAATTCATGAAAAATCGGCTAAGTCCCAAAATTGGGATGTCAGAACTACACTATAAAGTTACCACATTAGCAAGGCAGACTTGTATGAAGAACGGGACCCAGGTGAAAGTAGCAAATATCCCAAACCGAACATGAATATTATACACACAAGAGTACGAACATAAAGGAACACGGACCAAGCGTGCCGAGAGAATCGGTACTATAGAGCCCTCGTGGTTCTACACAAAGACTTTATGTTAGGGGTTCAAGCCCCATAGTACTCAAACGGTGACAGTAGCAAATATCCCAAACCGAACATGAATATTATACACACAAGAGTACGAACATAAAGGAACACGGACCAAGCGTGCCGAGAGAATCGGTACTATAGAGCCCTCGTGGTTCTACACAAAGACTTTATGTTAGGGGTTCAAGCCCCATAGTACTCAAACGGTGACAGTAGCAAATATCCAAAAACGAACTGGAATTTACATTCTGTTGGTCATGCGGTCGTCCAAAGGGGTCTAGTATCCTGGGATGACAAGCATCACGGGCACAGTCTCGTATCAAAACAGTCGAAGAGGCCCGCGAAAGCTTGCTTTCCATGGCTATGCGATGCACAAATTGAGTTTCTCCGTAGTTATACACAGCGCACAGGTGAAAGTAGCAAATATCCCAAATCGAACATGAATTTTATACACACAAGAGTACAAACATAAAGGAACACGGACCAAGCGTACCGAGAGAATCGGTACTAGAGCCCTTGTGGTTCTACATTGAGAGCCCTCGTGGTTCTACATAGATACTTTATGTTAGGGGTTCCAACCCCATAGTACTAGAACGGTGGAAGTAGCAAATAAACCGAACGTGGAATTTACTTTCTGATGGTCATGCGGTCGTCCAAAGGGGTCTAGTATCCTGGGATGACAAGCATCACGGGCACAGCTCGTATCAAAACAGTCGAAGAGGCCCGCGAAAGCTTGCTTTCCATGGCTATGCGATGCACAAATTGAGTTTACTCACCGTAGTATAAAACGAACGAACCGAACCTATCCGAGTAGGGATAATGGGCGCAGTAACATACTTCTGTGACCCAGCGAGAGTTGAACGAGGTGACATGAACTGTCAGTGGCTTATATCAGATGGGATACATACATGAGATTGCTTTCAAATCTACACTCGAAAACCTAACCAAGTAAAAGCGAACGTGGGAAGGATTCGAAACCGGTCACGAAATCTTAAGCTGGAAAGAGTCATCACTATGGATACATATTATGCGAAACCAATCAAGTGCTCAGTACTGATCCAAAACCTAAGAGCACTAGTGAACACCTTATTCTCACCCTAGTTCACATCCAAGTGATCGACCACGTGTGTGAAGCAAAGACCAATCGAATTCCTCAATGAACCGAACACTATGAACAAATGGCCAAAAACGTTATAACTATCCAAACATCCTACTATCTAGCGAAAGTCATCACGATGGAACCATACCATGATCTTTAACCTATAGCGCTCACCATATTCCTACCCAGAGTGCAAGTGAACAGATTGCTCACCCCTACCCAGTTCACAACCACGTGATCGACTAACATACCGAGGTTACCACAAGTCAAAGTTATACGTTTACAAGCGCAAGACCAATCGAAAACCCCGAAAGCAATCTCGACCCAAAATGTATTATCCGTGAGTGTAGTCGAGTCTCGTACTCGTCATCTGTAATCGTCGGATAGAATATCCAGTACACGGTTGTCTTTCCAAATGAAATCTACATACAGAACTCGCTCTTGGCAAATGGGTGGCATTGGCGCAATCAGGAGCGAGCTCCCGTCCGGGTGCCAAGTGATTGGCAAATGTCTGGGGGAAAGCAACCATATGTTGATTTGTCTGTTAGTGTACTGGGTGTTTGAGGTATGTAGTATCCACGCTTGGTTGGGTGTGTCAGAGGACCATGGATGCGTTCACAACCCCAATTGGGGTACATCGGGAATGATTTTGTGGAACCGATGTGCCCGGCACACACTAAGTTTTGTTGCAAGTTAATAGTGTGCCATGTCCGGGGGGGTTGTGATTAAACTCTGGTGAATTGCGTACTGTGGTGATTGGGGTATGAAAGCCCCGCAGTTGCAATGATCGGACGCGCCTAGCGTGTCCTTTAGTTGATGGTAGGGAAATGAAGGCCCTTGTCAGCTCACCTAAGTATTCATGGAAGTTTGGCATAAGGTCGCTGTGGTAGGGGTATGAAGGCCCCGTCAGCGCATGCACAATCGGGCGCACGAGCGCTTAGCGGAGTCGAATGCCGCTCAAGTGCCTGTCCGGTGCATCGGGTGTGTGTGTGATACGAGGGCAATGAGGTTCGCACGGGGGCTCGCCTCCCGTGTGCTACCGGACTTGACAACATATAGAACGTGGTGTTTGCTCCTCCGGGTGCAATGGGACAATGAACATTCGAACGCAAAGTCGGAATTCTGGTTGATCCTACCAGTAATATACGCTCGTCTCAAAGGTTAAGCCATGCATGTCTAAGTACAAACAGATTTAATGTGAAACCGCATAAGGCTCAGTATAACAGCTATAATTTACGAGATCATCAACCTAGTTACTTGGATAACTGTGGAAAATCTAGAGCTAATACATGCAACATGCCAGGACCCTCGCGGGAACTGGTGCACTTATTAGTCAAACCAATCGCGGGTTCTCCGTGTCATTGAGTTGAAGTCTGGATAATGATGCTGATCGTATGGTCTCGCACCGACGACAGATCTCGCAAATATCTGCCCTATCAACTATGGATGGTAGTATAGAGGACTACCATGGTTGCAACGGGTAACGGGGAATCAGGGTTCGATTCCGGAGAGGGAGCCTGAGAAATGGCTACCACATCCAAGGAAGGCAGCAGGCGCGTAAATTACCCAATCCCGGGACGGGGAGGTAGTGACAAGAAATAACAATATGAAACTCTTTAATGATGTTTCATAATTGGAATGAGTAGAGCATAAATCCTTCTACGAGGATCAAGTGGAGGGCAAGTCTGGTGCCAGCAGCCGCGGTAATTCCAGCTCCACTAGCGTATATTAAAATTGTTGCGGTTAAAACGTTCGAAGTTGATACTTGTCCAACACAGTCCGGCTCCGCCGACCCGGTCAACCCGTGGTCGGTGGGCCAAGTCGGAATCTGGTTGCGACTCAATGGTGTGGTAGGGCACCAAGTCTGTGTCATGGTGTGCCCTTCAACGGGTGCAAGTGTAACATAGAGCTCGACCGCTCACGTTTACCTTGAACAAATTAGAGTGCTTAAAGCAGGGTGCCCAAACGCCCTAGAATAATCTTGCATGGAATAATGGAATACGACCTTGGTCTAATCTTTCATTGGTTTGTACTCAGACCGGAGGTAATGATTAACAGAAGTAGTTGGGGACACTAGTATTACGGCGCGAGAGGTGAAATTCGTAGACCGTCGTAAGACTAACTAAAGCGAAGGCATTTGTCAAGGATGCTTTCTTTAATCAAGAACGAAAGTTAGAGGATCGAAGGCGATTAGATACCGCCCTAGTTCTAACCGTAAACGATGCCAACTAGCAATTGGGAGACGCTACAACCAGGTGCTCTCAGTAGCTTCCGGGAAACCAAAGTCAGGTTCCGGGGGAAGTATGGTTGCAAAGTTGAAACTTAAAGGAATTGACGGAAGGGCACCACAATGAAATGGAGCTTGCGGTTCAATTTGACTCAACACGGGAAAACTTACCAGGTCCGAACTTATGGAGGTGAGACAGATTAATAGCTCTTTCTCAAATTTAAGGGTAGTGGTGCATGGCCGTTCTTAGTTCGTGGATTGATTTGTCTGGTTAATTCCGATAACGAACGTGACTCACATATGCTAACTAGAACGCAGTCAGCGTTAATGCGTCGATGCCGATTGGAACGGGTTAGGACCTTTCGGTGGAGTATGACCTGACACCTTCGCTGTTCGTGTGCGCAAGTGCACTTACGGTACGCTGCTTAGCAGGACAATTTGTGTTTAGCAAAATGAGATCGAGCGATAACAGGTCCGTGATGCCCTTAGATGTTCTGGGCTACACGCGTGCTACAATGTGGGTAGCAGCGTGTCTCCTATTCCGAGAGGAACGGGAAATCACTCAAATACTCACTTAGTAGGGATTATGGATTGCAATGGTCCATATGAACTCGGAACTTCTAGTAAGTGCTGGTCATCAGCCAGCGTTGAATACGTCCCTGCCCTTTGTACACACCGCCCGTCGCTACTACCGATGGATTATTTAGTGAGGTCTTTGGAGATGATCGTTCGCTGGATCCTCGTGAACCGCGTCTGCTTTATCGAAGTTGACCGAACTTGATGATTTAGAGGAAGTAAAAGTCGTAACAAGGTTTCCGTAGGTGAACCTGCGGAAGGATCATTAGTGGCCAAGTGATCCTTCCAGAAGTCCGAACCTGCGGGTTGAGACTTCGGCACAAGTTGCCATATGATAATTGACGAAACACTATAGAAGTCCGAACCTGCGGGTTGAGACTCAGGCACAAGTTGCCATATGAAAGTTGACGAAACACTAACAAGTCCGAACCTGCGGGTTGAGACTTAGGCACACGTTGCCTTATACATGACTTCGAACAAATACACAAGTCCGAACCTGCGGGTTGAGACTTAGGCACAAGTTGCCTTATACATGACTTCGAACAAATACACAAGTCCGAACCTGCGGGTTGAGACTTAGGCACAAGTTGCCATATGAAAGTTGACGAAACACTAACAAGTCCGAACCTGCGGGTTGAGACTTAGGCACACGTTGCCTTATACATGACTTCGAACAAATACACAAGTCCGAACCTGCGGGTTGAGACTTAGGCACAAGTTGCCTTATACATACATTGGCCAAATAAACAGAAGTCCGAACCTGCGGGTTGAGACTTAGGCACAAGTTGCCATATTATATTCGATCAAACACTAAGTAGTCCGAACCTGCGGGTTGAGACTCAAGACCGTAACAAGATGTCACTATACAAGTCCGAACCTAAGGGTTGAGACTTAATGCGATCTAGATACCAAGTTGACATCCAATACCTGTTGAGCAAAACCAAAGATTCCCTGTTCTCGAATGATTACACTATATAACAGGGAATCATGAAGAAATCAAGCAAGCGTGAAACAAAGTCATCACTTGGGCATGCTCGATAGCCAACCACATGACCTTAACCTAAGAGAGCATGCAAACCACATGATACCTATAAACGATTAACCCGCCCTAGTTCAATCGTTCACCAAGTGATGACTTCAGTATGGCTAAGAGAAAAACTTTTAAATGGGAAAAACTCTAAGTCCGAACCTCCGGGTTGAGACTTCCGCGTCGGAGGTGGGCGCACCTCCTATCCGAAAGATGATGAATCAGGGGTGTTCGGTCAGCAATGGTCGGATGCCCCGTCGTAGTCCAACTATGACAATCAAAGTCAAGACCTCCGGGTTGAGACTTTCCGCGAGTACAAGCATAAAGGAACACGGACCAAGCCGTACCGAGAGAATCGGTACTAGAGCCCTCGTGGTTCTACATTGAGAGAGCCCTCGTGGTTCTCATTAGGGGCTTTATGCAAGTCGTACTCAATACTGTGGTGTGAAGTATAAAGTATAGTCCTCGCCTGGTCCACGCTGCTTCGGCGGTCCTGGGTAAGATAGTTAATTCTAGCTTGCCCTATAGTGGAATGAGGACACTTAATGCTTCGTCTTTTAGCGGCGGCTAGACTCCTCCTCACGGGGAACGAGTTGACGCGCACAGCGGCGGCTTACGCACTATGGCAATCATGGATGCCTGAAGATTCCGTGAAGTTCTCCCCTGGTCCACGCTGCCTCGGCAGTCCTGGGTAAAATGGAATATTTCCAGCTTGCCCTATAGTGGAAGAGGACTATCCAACAATACAAAGTCAAGACCTCCGGGTTGAGACTTTCCGCGTCGGTGGTGTCGCGCACCGCCTATCCGAAAGATGGTGTAACAGGGGTGTTCGATCAGCAATGGTCGGATGCCCCGTCATAGTCCAACTATGACAACCAAAGTCAAGACCTCCGGGTTGAGACTTTCCGCGTCCGGAGGTACGCGTACCGCCTACCCGAAAGATGGTGTGCTTCTGGGGTATTCGATGAGTCGGATACCCCGTCGTAGTCCAACTATGACAATCAAAGTCAAGACCTCCGGGTTGAGACTTCCGCGTCCGGAGGTACGCGTACCGCCTACCCGAAAGATGGTGTGCTTCTGGGGTATTCGATGAGTCGGATACCCCGTCGTAGTCCAACTATGACAATCAAAGTCAAGACCTCCGGGTTGAGACTTCCGCGTCCGGAGGTACGCGTACCGCCTACCCGAAAGATGGTGAATCAGGGGTGTTCGATCAGCAATGGTCGGATGCCCCGTCGTAGTCCAACTATGACAATCAAAGTCAAGACCTCCGGGTTGAGACTTTCTAAGAGTACAAGCATAAAGGAACACGGACCAAGCCGTACCGAGAGAATCGGTACTAGAGCCCTTGTGGTTCTACATTGAGAGAGCCCTCGTGGTTCTCATTAGGGGCTTTATGCAAGAAGTACTCAATACTGTGGTGTGAAGTATAAAGTATAGAGTCCTCCACTGGTCCACGCTGCTCCGGCGGTCCTGGGTAAGATAGTTCATTCTAGCTTGCCCTATGTGGAAGAGGACTCAATACCCTACCTGTTGAGCTTGAAACAAAGTCATCACTTGGGCATGCTCATATTGCCATACACAATTACATTATATTCGAATGAGCATGCAAGCGACCCTATATAGACCGAACCAAAACGATAGATACCGCCGTAGTTCACCCCCACCAAGTGATGACTTCAGTATGGCTAGTGTGTGAAGTATAAAGTATAGTCCTCCCCTGGTCCACACTGCTTCGGCGGTCCTGGGTAAGATAGTTAGTTCTAGCTTGCCCTATGTGGAAGAGGACACAATACTTAATACTTAGAGTACAAGCATAAAGGAACACGGACCAAGCCGTACCGAGAGAATCGGTACTAGAGCCCTCGTGGTTCTACATTGAGAGAGCCCTCGTGGTTCTCATTAGGGGCTTTATGCAAGTCGTACTCAATACTGTGGTGTGAAGTATAAAGTATAGAGGCCTCCACTGGTCCACGCTGCTCCGGCGGTCCTGGGTAAGATAGTTCATTCTAGCTTGCCCTATGTGGAAGAGGACTCAATACCCTACCTGTTGAGCTTGAAACAAAGTCATCACTTGGGCATGCTCATATTGCCATACAATATTCCATTATCTACTAATGAGCATGCAGCTATATGATTATAACCTGTAAACGATTACCCCGCCGTAGTTCAGCGCTTCAACCAAGTGATGACTTCAGTATGGCTAGTGTGTGAAGTATAAAGTATAGTCCTCCCCTGGTCCACACTGCTTCGGCGGTCCTGGGTAAGATAGTTAGTTCTAGCTTGCCCTATGTGGAAGAGGACACCATACTTAATACTGTGGTGTAATGAACAAAGTATAGTCCTCCACTGGTCCACGCTGCTTCGGCGGTCCTGGGTAAGATAGTTAGTTCTAGCTTGCCCTATGTGGAAGAGGGCATACAAGACAAAGTATAGTTCTCCCCTGGTCCACGCTGCTTCGGCGGTCCTGGGTAAGATAGTTAATTCTAGCTTGCCCTATGTGGAAGAGGACATAATACTCTACCTGTTGAGCTTTAAACAAAGTCATCACTTGGGCATGCTCTATAGCCAACCACATGACATTAACCTAAGAGAGCATGCAGCGTATTATCCCAATGCAAAGTAAACGATAGACTCGCCCTAGTTCAGTGCTTCAACCAAGTGATGACTTCAATATGGCTAGTGTGTGAAGTATAAAGTATAGTCCTCCCCTGGTCCACACTGCTTCGGCGGTCCTGGGTAAGATAGTTAATTCTAGCTTGCCCTATGTGGAAGAGGACACCATACTTAATACTGTGGTGTAATGAACAAAGTATAGTCCTCCACTGGTCCACGCTGCTCCGGCGGTCCTGGGTAAGATAGTTCATTCTAGCTTGCCCTATGTGGAAGAGGGCATACAAGACAAAGTATAGTTCTCCCCTGGTCCACGCTGCTTCGGCGGTCCTGGGTAAGATAGTTAATTCTAGCTTGCCCTATGTGGAAGAGAGCATACATGAACCAAGAACGAAGGTTATGATCGAGGAATGATTCGACAACTAACCGATGGTATGAAATGTGAAGAATTCAAGCAAGCACACAATCAAGTCATCACTTGGGCATGCTCGATAGCCAACCCTATGACATTAACCTAGTAGAGCATGCGAAAACCAATATATATGTAAACGATGCCCCTCCCTAGTTCAGCGCTTCAACCAAGTGATGACTTCAGAATGGCTAAATCAAATCGGTTCAAAACATACCATCGGTACCCTATTGAAACACACAAGTCGATATCAAACCTCATGATTGTGTAGTCCTCCACTGGTCCACGCCGCTTCGGCCGTCCTGGGTAAAATGGAACATTCCAGCTTGCCCTATGTGGAAGAGGGCACATTACTCAATACTGTGGTGTGAAGTATAAAGTTCAGTTCTCCCCTGGTCCACGCTGCTTCGGCGGTCCTGGGTAAGATAGTTCATTCTAGCTTGCCCTATGTGGAAGAGGACACTTCATACTTCGTCTCTAAGCGGCGGCTTGACTCCTCCCTACGGGGAACGGGTTTACGCGCACAGCGGCGGCTTACGCACTATGGCAGTCATGGATGCCTTACGTTTCTATGAAAAGTGTGTTCCTCCCCTGGTCCACGCTGCTTCGGCAGTCCTGGGTAAGATAGTTAGTTCTAGCTTGCCCTATGTGGAAGAGGACACGAAGACTTACTGTGGTGTGAAGTATAAGGTTCAGTTCTCCCCTGGTCCACGCCGCTTCGGCCGTCCTGGGTAAAATGGATTCATCCAGCTTGCCCTATGTGGAATGAGGACACTTTATGCTTCGTCTCTAAGCGGCGGCTTGCTCCTCCCTACGGGGAACGGGTATACGCGCACAGCGGCGGCTTACGTTATGGCAGTCATGGATGCCTTACGTTTCCATGAAAAGTGTGTTCCTCCCCTGGTCCACGCTGCTTCGGCAGTCCTGGGTAAGATAGTTAGTTCTAGCTTGCCCTATGTGGAAGAGGACACGTAGACTTACTGTGGTGTGAAGTATAAGGTTCAGTTCTCCCCTGGTCCACGCCGCTTCGGCCGTCCTGGGTAAAATGGATTCATCCAGCTTGCCCTATGTGGAATGAGGACACTTTATGCTTCGTCTCTAAGCGGCGGCTTGCTCCTCCCTACGGGGAACGGGTATACGCGCACAGCGGCGGCTTACGCAAGTTAGTCACCCTCGGCAGTGGATCACTCGGCTCATGGATCGATGAAGACCGCAGCTAACTGCGCGTCATAATGTGAACTGCAGGACACATGAACATTGATAAGTTGAA
>NW_026525125.1:10000-40000 GCF_943734705.1 Anopheles coustani | reverse complement strand
GGCTCGGACGCCAGCGAAACGAGGGCACTCGAACATCACGTGCTCGGCAGACTCGATGATGTCCGGGCACTGCGGGCACTCAGGGGACGAGGCGAACTCCTTATTGTGCAGGTACTCACGGAAAAATCCGTGCCCGGAGAGCACCTGACACAGATGGAAATTCACCTCTCCGTGTTTCCTTTGGTGCCACGCAGCTGGGTCGGGGAGAACTCGCCGGGTCCATCGGGCGAACCGTCCTCCCGTTCTGCCAACCTCGTTCCACCTGTCCTGCCACTGGTGGTATGTGGCGAGACGCTCCTGCTCCCGCATCTCTTTAGCCGACAGACCCCCAGGGTCGGCGTTCACTCTACGTTGGTAATAGCGAGCGTCCTCTTTTACCAACAGCGCTATTGGGATGGTGCCCGCTATCACTGCGGCAGCGTCGTATGAGATTGTCCGGAATGCGAAGGATGCTCCGACCACAACCCTCTTCTGGACTCTTTCCAGCAGCCGTTGCTCCTCCCTGGTTTCAACACCCTCGTGCCACACCGGTGCACCGTAGCGGAGGATGCTGTTGACGACCGAAACCAGGAGGCGACGCTTCTTACACTTTGGCCCACTGTGCCGTCGCATCAACAGTGCAAGTGCTGTCGCTACTCGAGAAGCCTTTTGAGTGACCTGCTTGACGTGCTCTGACCACTTAAGATTGTGTTTGATGCGGACGCCCAGATATTTGATGTCGGTTGCCGAACGAAGAAGAACGCCGTTGATGTTAACCGGGATGTTCTTGTAATCCTTCTTCTTCTTCGACACCATCACAATATCTGTCTTAGCTGCGGCGAGCTCCAGCTGGTGTTCGCGCATCCAAGCCACAACCCTATTCACAGACTCCTCCGCCAAACTCGCGGCCAGTGCTGGCGTGGGTCCTGGTGCCAGGAGCACGAGGTCGTCAGCGAAGGCGACGAGCTCTACACCGGCGGGCATGTCGATGGACAGGACGGCGTCATACATGGTGTTCCACAGCGTCGGACCAAGTATGGAACCCTGTGGGACTCCCGCCGACAATTCCCGGGTGACCGGACCGTCCGACGTCTCATAAACCAGTAGCCGTCCCCGAAACCAGCTTTCCAGTATCCGCTGCAGGCATGCCGGAACGTGCTTTTCTTGCAGTGCTTTGGCGATGGACCGCCAGCTCGCCGTGTTAAAAGCATTGCGAACATCCAATGACACCACCATCAGACATTTATTCGCCCTCCGATCCGTCATTCGGTGGGCCATCGCACGCTGGCCGGCCTCCTTAACACGCTCGATCGCCTGAATTGTAGACCTGCCCTTTCTGAATCCATACTGCGACGGCGACAGGCGAGGGTGATCTGGGTCTTCCAGGTGTTCATTCAGGCGATCCAAGATCAGCCGCTCCAAGATCTTGCCTGATCCGTCGAGCATCCCAAGAGGCCGGAAGGATGACGGATCGCCCTGAGGTCTTCCGGACTTGGGCAGCAAAGCAAGTCGTTGTCGCTTCCAGTCGGCGGGAAAGGTGCATTGATCGAAGCACTCCTGGAACACGCGGCGGAACGTCTCCGTGTGCTCGCGAACAGCGACCCTCAGTGCCGCATTGATGATGCCATCGGGTCCCGGGGCCTTAGTGGGCACCATCCGCGCCGCGATCGCCAAGAGCTCCTCATCCGATACCTCCCTCACTGGCTCCTGCGTTGTCTGCCCCCAATCGACCCGATCCGGTGCAGGCCACTCAAAAGTGCCATGATCCGGGAAGAGTTCCGACACGACGTGCTGTAGAATCGCAGGATCTCGCTCCGGGGGGACGCGGCTACCCTTAAGGCGTGACGTTACTACCTTGTAGGCAGTGCCGAAGACGTTGTCCTCAGCTTCCGCAATCATCTCATCAAAGCTACGGTCCTTGCTTGCCTTGATGGCACGGGCGAGTTCCTTCTTACAGCTCCTGTGCCGTTCTCTGGCCAACTCTCGCTGTGCACCGGTTCCGGCGGTCAAAATCGCATCCTCAGATGACTTGCACTGCTCCCTGAGAAGGCCGATTTCCTGCGTCCACCAGTACATTTCCGGTCTCACCAAAAACTGCGCTGGCGGTGCCCTCTGCATCACCTCATCGCAGGCTCTAGTAAGTCCAGCGGTGAGAGTCGCCGGTGATACAGCCGCTTCGGCAAACCCGGAAGCCTGGAGCGCGATCTGGAAGGCTTCGGGATGGAATTGACGCAACTTCCATCTCGGTCCAATCTGCTCGCGTTGTCGCTGCCGGTCGCGATGCTGGTGCTGTTGCTGCGGTTGCCTCTGCTGGTGTGGTGAAGCGCTGCTGACTGGTGTCGCGGATACGCTGAATCTCACGTATCTGTGGTCACTGTTGGTGAAAGTGTCGAGCACCCGCCAGTCGTTACCGGGTTCAATGGCCGGACTGGCGAAGGACACGTCGACCACACTTTCAGTAGCACTGCCGTTGCCGACGAACGTGGGCACACTGCCGCGGTTCAAGATCGCCAGGTCAAGCTGGTCGACGACCTCGGCGAGATCCTCACCACGCGGCTTCGTCCTCGCGCTGCCCCATCGCACGTGCCAGGCATTGAAGTCGCCCGCCAAGACTACGAGGGGGTGTGCTCTGACCTCGATATCGATCTCGTCGAGCAGCCGCTGGTAGTCCTCGTCCGTCCATCCCGGTGTTGGTGGGGCGTAGCAAGAGATGAAGGTCACCCCCGCCACCTGAACCGACACCAGTCCTACCCTACTTGCCCAGACTCGCTGTATGGGCAAGGCTCCGGTCGTAATAACAGCTGCCTTCGCAGTCGAGTCCACCGCCCAGTTCCCGTTATTGGGTGGAACACGGTAGATCTCCGACGCCAGCACAATGTCGATCCTTTGCTCCCGTGCGGTCTGGAGCATGAGGTCTTGTGCTACCCTGCTGCGCGCCAAGTTGATCTGGAGGATCCTCAACCCAGCGTCGCGCCCTCTAACAGTGGTGTTCGAAGCTAGCGGGAACATGACGGCTGTCTACTTCCGCTGCAAACCGGTGAACCTGTCTGATGTTGTCCGGAACACGTGAGGCACTTGGGGCCCGAGCTGCACTCCTTGGCCTTATGCTGCTTCGATCCGCACCGGAAGCAGCACTTGGAGTAGTCAGGGCCGGTGCACTCGCGAGAGCGGTGCCCCTTGCCAAAGCAGCGGTAGCAGAGCTGCTCTCCTGCAGGGACCGATGCGAGCGCCTGCATTACGACACGTGTATTGCCGATGGTGATCTTGTTACCATTCAGCATTTGGCACTGCGAGCGCGGCAGCTTAAGATGCGCCTTCTGCATCCCATCGTAGCGCCGCCAGAGGCGCACCGCATCAGCTGGCACCGTCAGGGCCATCTGGCGTTTGATCGCTGCTGAAATATCTTCCGGGGTGGCCAGCATATCAATCCCTGTTAGTGCTACTGTTTGTTTGTTCACCAGGAGGCGCGCCACTCCTACCTCCTTGATGGCCGCTTGAACCTCCTGCAGCACGTTTTCGCAGTCCGTGTTGGGCTTTAGGTACAGGGACATGGACCTTTCTCCGGTCCGCGAAACCCGGGCGACGTGCTGATCGATTGCCGTCTTTTCCCTTACCGCCTTGTACGCTTCAAGATAACTGCGGCCTTCGTTGCTTTCAAGAACAACAACTCCGGGCCTCTCTTCCCGGCGAGTTGTTGCACTTTGCGTCGTTTCCGCCTTCGGTCGACCACCGACTACCTTGGCGAACGACGTTGTCGTTGATCCGTTCCGCTTCTCGGACTGCACTGCACCAGGCTTGATCTTCTTAGTGGCCTTGTTGTTAGGAGCAGAAGACCTTTCGGTGACGGTGGCGGCCCTGCCCACAGGAACGTCAGGCATCGCTGGTGTCGACTGCGCAGTATTGGTCAGCGCTTCAGCAGCTGCTACCTGGTCCTGCTTCTTTCCCCCGCGTACTCTCTTCCGCTTGCGCGGAGCTTCCTGATCCACTGGAGGTATCTGACCAGTTGGCGCTGAACGTTGTTCGAGGTCTCGCTCGCCTCCGCCGACTCTGCCTCCAAGCTGTTGTGGAACTTCCATCGAAGCCATCGAGCTCATGGAGCTGATCCCGCTGCGAAGTAGCGTCATCTCCCGCTCGCAGGCAGCTGCACGCTCGCGCAGGCTATTATTTTCTCGTTTTAGTTCCAAGTTATCACGAGCCATCAGCTTCAGCTTCGCTTTTAACTCGGCGCCGCTATCCTTTGCCGTTGCCCGGCCCGTCTCCATCTCGCTAACCTTTGCAAGGAGGGTCTCGACGGTTGCCCGGAGCTCCCTCAACTCGCTGCTGAGGCTTGCGATTGTCGGCTCCTGCTGCGGGGCTTCGGCCACCTGCTGGACAACGGTTGAGTTGAGATCTTCCTCCTCACTCTCCTCTGAAATCTCCATATCGCTGGCTAGCAGGGCCATCCGCTGCACCACCACCACCGGCCGAGTGGGCGTCGCAGTCGATGGCGCGACACTGCCCCCCTTTCGCTGCCGGGTCAACGGCAGGGCAACCGATGATGTTGAAGAAGTCATCACTTCGTCCCTGTCGTCCTTCGTCGATGGCGCGGTAGCGTCACAGGTGGACCGGAGCCTTACGGACCGACGCGTCGAAGGCTCCCCCGATGCCTGCTCCATTCCCCTACTGCAACCCTGAAAATCGCTGTGGGCAATGGGTTAGGTTGCGGAGAGCCAGGGTGGAGTGTCTGGGAAGGGAAGGTGGAAAGGGGAAGGGGAGTGGAGGAAGGCCAAGTACCGGTGCGAAATAGAAACTCCAACAAATAAAAGGCCAAACCAATCTTTTTCCCCTTTCCAAATCTGAGCTTATATCTCAGTTCTTCTCTGCGATCAGGTGCCGCCTGGTTGACAAATCCGCAAACCGCCAGCCGATACACTCGCCATAAAACTCAGAGTGCCGCCTGGTTGTGATAACCGGTGATCTCCACCAGCCGAGACACTTGATGAACTGAAGGCGCCGCCTGGTTGTGACGTTGAAAAGCTCAGCACCAGTGCCGCCGCCTGGTAACAGTGTTCGAAATCTCCGTGAGCCGAGACACCCGCCACGACCCGAAGCGCCGCCTGGTGGCAATGCTGGCAATCCGCTGGTACTGGTGGCGCCGCCTGGCGGCCAAGTTCGGAACCAAGTTTAGCCGAGACACACTGAAATATTTCGCCGGGATGATCGAACCTCGAAATTTTTGAGCCGAGACACATGAAACATTTCACTCTTAGCCGAGACACCTTGAAAAGTTTCACTGAAACATTTCAACCGGATGGTTGGTCCATGGAATATTTCAGCCGGGACACTTGAAACATTTCACCCCCAGCCGGGACACCTATCCGGGACACACTGCCGCCAACGGTCAATTAAAATTACCGGCCAATTTGGATAACCGGTAAATCTGAATTACCGACCGATTTGAATTAACGGCCACTTCAAACTAACGGCCACCGACTCCACCAACGGTCAATTTGAACGACACGAAAATCCGGCACCAACGGTCCTTTTTTGAAAAACTGGATCAGATGACACGGAGCCCGATTCGGCTTAGGTGAAATCGCTCGGATCTTCGAGTCCGAATCCGGCTGGAAAATGGACGATCGAATCTTCACCTGCCAATATTCTTGCACCGCGTGCTTTCACTTTATTTACACTTATTTTGCGCTGAATTCGTCTTTTTTCATACGGTTTTCTCTGACTTTCGTTTTAAAACACCGTCTGTCATCTAAAAAACCACATCCGGCCAGGATCCGGACACTTTTTTAACCGAAAAACACGTAGTCCCAAATGGGGCTACGCCCCGGGCCGCTCTCCATACAAAATGTAAACAAACACTTTTCTTTCTTATTTTTCGTTGAAATCGATGATTTTAATGCGGTTTTCACTACTAATCTGTAGATTGGCACTAGTTTAAACGATTTAAACAAACTTTCGTGGGTTCTTTAAACTTTTTAAGCGAAATTTGTGTAAAAAAACACGGAGCAACGCTCAGCACGTGTTGACGCTACAGCGTTTGACAGCTCACCACCACAGGGATAACTGGCTTGTGGCCGCCAAGCGTTCATAGCGACGTGGCTTTTTGATCCTTCGATGTCGGCTCTTCCTATCATTGCGAAGCAAAATTCACAAAGCGTAGGATTGTTCACCCTTTCAAGGGAACGTGAGCTGGGTTTAGACCGTCGTGAGACAGGTTAGTTTTACCCTACTGGTGTGCAAGTACTATCTCAATGGAATTCCTGTGCAGTACGAGAGGAACCACAGGTACGGACCAATGGCTCAATACTAGTCCGAGCGGACTTTGGTATGACGCTACGTCCGTCGGATTATGCCTGAACGCCTCTAAGGTCGTAACCGAACCAGGCTGGTAGTATATGTATAGGAGTCGTTAGCTAGATGGCTAATAACATCACGAGACCGGATTGAGTCTTCTATAGACTCTTTCCATTTATTGGAAACCCTCAAACTGAGCCTATCGCGAGTGCGCTCGCCGAAGTACCTGAAGTGGGAAAAGGCGTTGTGCTTGCCGATCTTCCAAGAATAGTTTCGACTCCTAAGACCACCCGAAAACGACGGGTTTGCAGGCTGGGCGCTACGCATTGAAGAGAGATGTACATTTCGATCCTTTCAGGCGACCCATGCTTGGTGGTTGTGTGCGGTGTGCTCCCCCCGGGGGGCACATGCGGCATACCGTGTGTGGACTAGTTGGACCCACCCTTGCGGTGGACCGACCGGTCAGTGGTGTTTGCGGGTTAACACATGCGAGCGTTGCGGCCCAGAGGCCTTACCGCCTTTCACTGCGGGTTCGTCAAGAACTTGGAGATGGTCGCAACGCATCGGGTCCTCCCGGGGTACTTGGTGTTTGGATGCTGGCTTGGTGATTAAACACTTGATATTCCATCTTCGGATGAATTTCGGGTGTCACCTGTTGCCTAAGACCACTTGCATGTTTAGCTCGCCGTGGGGTAGCAAGCGTTGTGATCTAATGGCCTTACCGGGCAAACACTTTCGGTTCGTCAAGGACTTGGAGTGCCGGGACGGGTTGGCGGATCCATCACTCTGAGTATGCCGGGTTGATACTTGGGGTTGGTTTGGTTTTGGTGACCCAATACTAGATGTACCATCTCGGTGGTATGTCAGTATCACCTATACTCCAGACCACTTGCATGGTTAGCAAGCGTTGTGATCTAATGGCCCAACCGGGCAAACACTTTGGGTTCGCAAGGACTTAGAGTGCCGGGACGGGTTGGCGGATCCAACACTCTGGGTACCTCCGGGTACTTGGGGTTGGTTGAGGACTTGGTGAACAAACACTTGATATACACTCTCCGGATGTACTTCGGGTATCGCCTGTTGTCCGAGACCACTTGCATGGTTAGCAAGCGTTGTGGTCTAATGGCCCTACCGGGCAAACACTTTGGGTTCGCGAGGACTTAGAGTGCTGGTAGTGGTTGGCGGACCCAACACTCTGGGTACCTCCGGGTACTTTGGGTTGGTTGAGAACTTGGTGAAGATACCCCTGTCACCTTGTTCGAGGCCACTTGCATGGTAGCAAGCGTTGTGATACAATGGCCCTACCGGGCAAACACTTTGGGTTCGCAAGGACTTGGAGTGCCGGGACGGGTTGGCGGATCCAACACTCTGGGTACCTCCGGGTACTTGGGGTTGGTTGAGGACTTGGTGAGCAAACACTTGATATACGTTCTTCGGATGTACTTCGGGTGTCACCTGTTGTCCGAGGCCACTTGCATGGTCAACGGTTGAGGTGGTGATGGCGGGTCGGTGCTGTAGGGTGCCGGCCTGTTGGCTGCCTTGGCCGGGTTGGTTGGTTAACACTTGATTGAGCTTGCACCCGAGGGTAATGGCACTTGAAGGTGGGTACCGGCCGGCTGACCTGGTGTGATGGTTGGTTGGTGAACACTTGGCGGTACTTGCACTTGGCTGTGCTTGGACTTGAAGGTGGGATCCGGCTGGCCTGGGCCATTGGTGGTTGGTTGGTTGGTTAGCCCTTAGCTGGGCTGGCTGGCTGGCTGGCCATCGGTGGTGTGGTGTGGTGTGTTGGTTGGTTGGTGAACACTTGGCGGTACTTGCACTTGGCTGTGCTTGGACTTGAAGGTGGGATCCGGCTGGCCTAGGCCATTGGTGGTTGGTTGGTGGGTTAGCCCTTAGTTGGGCTGGCTGGCTGGCTGGCCATCGGTGGTGTGGTGTGGTGTGGTGTGTGGAGTCGAGCATCGCGCGCCGTTGCCTTCTTCGGAGTGTTGTGGGTACGCAAGTGCTTGCAGTGCAAAGAGGTTGGTGATGGAGTGACATTGCCTTCACCATGGAGTTGCGGGTACTTAGGTACTTGCAAGGAGATGGTGGTATGGTGGTGTTGCGTGTGTGGTGTTCGATTAGAAAGATATATTTTCTAAGTCCGGATTAGTGCTGTCAGTGAGGCCGCCACTAACAGGTCCTCCACGGCCTCCGTGGTTCTTGACTTGGCGCTATTCCGGACTTGGGGCGATCACGATGTCCCCGTGCGGGACTTAGAAGATGGAAGAACACAAGTACCCTTATCCCATGACTTGTGAGCGATTGGCATACGTTACCACATGAAGAGAAAAATTGGCTAAGTCCCGGATCCATATTATATGAAGAGAAAAATCGGCTAAGTCCCGGATCCATATTATATGAAGAGAAAAATTGGCTAAGTCCCGGATCCATATTATATGAAGAGAAATATCGGCTAAGTCCAGGATCCATATATAATAACCTAATAATCGGCTAAGTCCCGGATCCATATTATATGAAGAGAAAAATCGGCTAAGTCCAGGATCCATATATAATAACCTAATAATCGGCTAAGTCCAGGATCCATATATAATAACCTAATAACAGGCTAAGTCCAGGATCCATATTATATGAAGAGAAAAATCGGCTAAGTCCGAGATTGGGTCTGTCAGACATACACTTTCAAGATACCACACAAGCAAGCAAGATGGCCTAGTGATGGAACCATATAATATGAAGAGAAAAATCGGCTAAGTCCGAGATTGGGTCTGTCGGAAATACACTATCAAGTTACCACACAAGCAAGCAAGATGGCCTAATGATGGATCCATATGATATGAAGAGAAAAATCGGCTAAGTCCAGGATCCATATAATATGAAGAGAAAAATCGGCTAAGTCCCAGATTGGGTCTGTCAGAAATACACTTCCAAGTTACCACACAAGCAAGCAAGATGGCCTAGTGATGGATCCATATGATATGAAGAGAAAAATCGGCTAAGTCCAGGATCCATATAATATGAAGAGAAAAATCGGCTAAGTCCCAGTTTGGGTCTGTCAGAAATACACTTCCAAGTTACCACACAAGCAAGCAAGATGGCCTAGTGATGGATCCATATGATATGAAGAGAAAAATCGGCTAAGTCCCAGATTGGGTCTGTCAGAAATACACTTCCAAGTTACCACACAAGCAAGCAAGATGGCCTAGTGATGGATCCATATGATATGAAGAGAAAAATCGGCTAAGTCCCAGATTGGGTCTGTCAGACATACACTATCAAGTTACCACACAAGCAAGCAAGATGGCCTAGTGATGGATCCATATGATATGAAGAGAAAAATCGGCTAAGTCCCAGATTGGGTCTGTCAGAAATACACTTCCAAGTTATCACATGAGCAAGCAAGATGGCCTAGTGATGGATCCATATAATATGCAGAGAAAAATCGGCTAAGTCCCAGATTGGGTCTGTCAGAAATACACTTCCAAGTTACCACATGAGCAAGCAAGTTACCACATGAAGAGAAAGCCGGCAAAGTCTGGGAATGTTACCACATGAACTGGAAAATGGGCAAAAACCTACCTTCACAGGGAACGTGAATAAGTAAGGCTGTAGACATCGGATCGACAAGCCAAAGACTGATATGGAAAGGAAATGAGTAGTACTAGCTTTCCTGAGAGTTGCAGAGCTTAGACTGCATATGAACGGAAGATATTAAGCGTCAAAGTCAGAAAAGTTGCCCGAAGGAACACAAGTTCCAACTTAGAGCATGAATACCGCCTAGACGGTAGGAGGTACGGCCAGGCTGAGGAATAAGAAAATGTTGGCCAACATGTTCCCTAACTATCCCCCGAAGACCGCAAAGCAATCCAACATCAACCAAGAAAGTTATAGCCCGATCAAGGAAACACCTACTTTGCACCGATTTTGCACCAAATACATGTACCAAGCACCTTCGGTTGCATACCTGCAGGGGCTTACCATAGTAGGCCATGGAAGACCGATATACCGAACATAATCACTTTCTATCTCCTCGGGTGTTGGAGGTAGCGCTTTGCGGTACAAGAACGAAAGTTAGACCATATCTTGGTGCATCTTTTTGCCCAAAAACACAAGACCCTATCTACCAAGGCAAGAAAGTTGTGTGGGGACAAAATGTCCAAAAGTGCCCAAAGTGGCACACTTGAACCATATATTCGAGAAAAACACAAGTGTGGGCCCGAGCTAGCAAGTTGAAATGTTCTGACCGTCAGTAGCCCTAGTTGAGGTGCACTTATCATTATATAAGGCCAACGTGCCAGCTAGTCTCTAAAGGGGCGATATGGGTGTTCCAAGGTTTGTACCCAATTGAGGAAAAAACAGGGTAAGGTACGGTGTACCGCGAATAACTCGGGCTATAGATGTCCGATCGATGAGTTTGGCATATGTATGGAAAGGTCTCGACGAGACCTAACTACCCTGAAAGTATGAAGGCAAAGACTTGAATGACCGGGAAGTAATTAAGTGCACAAGTGGTAAAGTTGCACCAAAGTCCATGTTACCCGAAGTGGTACATGAACACCCAATATTCGACCAAAACACAAGTTTAGAGACGAGCTAGCGAGCTACATTGTTCAGACCGTCAGTAGCCCGCATCAAGACACGCATTTCATTATATTGAGCCTAGCCGCTAGCTCGACTCGAAGTCGGTCATATGGTTGGTTGATGGTTTGGACCGACCACGTGGTGTACCAAGGTGATGTACCTTTCATGAATTAAAACTCTGGCTGTATGGCACTGAGCGACAAGCTAAGGTGTAATTTGGAATAGTCTTGAGTGGGACTATTTAGGAAAAATGCGAACAAAAAATCACAAAGTCCTTGGGCGAAGCTATTAGCGAAACATAGAGCAAATTGGTACCAAAAACTATGGAAATGGGACTTGAGTCAAAAATAACCGCAAGTTGGAGAAGAGATAGCAAGCTTGCGTAGAACAATTATATTTGGTGCATGGTATCACCAACAAAAAAGTATATGGGGCCAAGGTGCTGGCTGGCCTCCAAAGTGGAGATATGGGCGATCCAAAGTTTGTACCCAAGTACGAACAAGTATGGAAAAAACAGGGTAAGGTACCAAGTACCATTAATAACTTCGGCTGTAGATGGCCGAGCGAGGCAAACGGCTCACCGTTGGAAAGGTCTTGGGGAGACCTATCTACCCTGAAAGTTTCATGAGGCTGAGTTGAAATACCACGGAGATAGTAGGTGATGATGGTCCAATTCGGGGACCAAGTCGCAGGAAATGGCACTTGACCAAAATCACCCTTGGAAGGTGAATACCGGCTTACCGGTAAGAGATAGCGACTTGGCGTAGAATATTCATAAGTTGGGCGTGTAGAGATGCAACTTTTATTATATGGGGCCAACCCGGTCAGGGTGCTCCAAGTCGGTCGTTTGGTCGGTTTATGGTTTGGGCCGACCACGTGGTGTGCCAAGTTGAGGTACCTTTCATGAATTATAACTTGGTCAGTTTGCCACCGAGCGACAAGCTGCGGTGTGTTTTGGAATGGTCTTGAGTGGGACTATCAAGGAAAAATACCAATCGAAAATCAGCTTGTCCATGGCCGAAGCTATTAGTGAAACATATAGCAAAATGGGTCCAAAAACGAATGAAATGGGAATTGGACCAAGAATAACGGCAAGTTGGAGAAGAGATAGCAAGTTGGCGTAGAACAATTATATTTGGTGCATGGCATGACCAACAAAAAAGTATATGGGGCCAAGGTGCTAGCTGGCCTCCAAAGTGGAGATATGGGCGATCCAAAGTTTGTACCCAAGTACGAACAAGTATGGAAAAAACAGGGTAAGGTACCAAGTACCATTAATAACTTCGGCTGTAGATGGCCGAGCGAGGCAAACGGCTCACCGTTGGAAAGGTCTTGGGGAGACCTATCTACCCTGAAAGTTTCATGAGGCTGAGTTGAAATACCACGGAGATAGTAGGTGATGATGGTCCAATTCGGGGACCAAGTCGCAGGAAATGGCACTTGACCAAAATCACCCTTGGAAGGTGAATACCGGCTTACCGGTAAGAGATAGCGACTTGGCGTAGAATATTCATAAGTTGGGCGTGTAGAGATGCAACTTTTATTATATGGGGCCAACCCGGTCAGGGTGCTCCAAGTCGGTCGTTTGGTCGGTTTATGGTTTGGGCCGACCACGTGGTGTGCCAAGTTGAGGTACCTTTCATGAATTATAACTTGGTCAGTTTGCCACCGAGCGACAAGCTGCGGTGTGTTTTGGAATGGTCTTGAGTGGGACTATCAAGGAAAAATACCAATCGAAAATCAGCTTGTCCATGGCCGAAGCTATTAGTGAAACATATAGCAAAATGGGTCCAAAAACGAATGAAATGGGAATTGGACCAAGAATAACGGCAAGTTGGAGAAGAGATAGCAAGCTTGCGTAGAACAATTATATTTGGTGCATGGTATCATCAACAAAAAAGTATATGGGGCCAAGGTGCTAGCTGGCCTCCAAAGTGGAGATATGGGCGATCCAAAGTTTGTACCCAAGTACGAACAAGTATGGAAAAAACAGGGTAAGGTACCAAGTACCATTAATAACTTCGGCTGTAGATGGCCGAGCGAGGCAAACGGCTCACCGTTGGAAAGGTCTTGGGGAGACCTATCTACCCTGAAAGTTTCATGAGGCTGAGTTGAAAGACCACGGAGATATTAGGTGATGATGGTCCAATTCGGGGACCAAGTCGCAGGAAATGGCACTTGACCAAAATCACCCTTGGAAGGTGAATACCGGCTTACCGGTAAGAGATAGCGACTTGGCGTAGAATATTCATAAGTTGGGCGTGTAGAGACGCAACTTTCATTATATGGGGGCAACCCGGTCAGGGTGCTCTAAGTCGGTCGTTTGGTCGGTTTATGGTTTGGGCCGACCACGTGGTGTACCAAGTTGAGGTACCTTTCATGAATTATAACTCGGTCAGTTTGCCACCGAGCGACAAGTTGCGGTGTGTTTTGGAATGGTCTTGAGTGGGACTATCAAGGAAAAATACAAGTAGAAAATCAGCTTGTCCATGGCCGAAACTATTAGTGAAACATATAGCAAAATGGGTCCAAAAACGAATGAAATGGGTCTTGGACCAAGAATAACGGCAAGTTGGAGAAGAGATAGCAAGTTGGCGTAGAACAATTATATTTGGTGCATGGTATGACCAACAAAAAAGTATATGGGGCCAAGGTGCTGGCTGGCCTCCAAAGTGGAGATATGGGCGATCCAAAGTTTGTACCCAAGTATGGCAAAAACTGGTAGAGGTACCTTTCATGAATTACTGCTCAGGCTGTATGGCACTTAGCGGGACGCTTGGCTCTGGTATGGAATAGTCTTGAGTGGGACTATCAAGGAAAAATACGAACAAAAAATCACCATGTCCACGGACGAAGGTATTAGCGAAACTTAGAGCGAAATTGCGACCAAGTCGCTGGAAATGGCCTTTGGACCAAGTATACCGTCAAGGCGGTACGAGATAGCGAGTTGACTTGGAATATTTATAAGTTTGCCTCCACGAGACGAAAGTTTAGTTATATGGGGCCAACCCGCTCAGGGTTGTCCAAGTCGGTCATATGGCTGATCGAAATTTTCGACCAAGTACTGAGAAAACAGGGTAAGGTACCGTGTACCTCGAATAACTTTGGCTGTAGATGTCCGAGCGAGGCAAACGGCATAGCGTTGGAAAGGTCTTGAGGTGTTCTAGGCACCCTGAAAGTTTGAAAAGGCTATCTGGAAAACTCGTGGAGATATCAGAGAAACATTGGGCCCAAAAGATACCAAGTCGCAGGAAATGGGGCCTCCAAGAACACCCTAAAATCCCAATTACGGCTAAGTTGCAGGCCAGCTAGCGAAGTGAAATGTTCTAGGCATAACTAGAACACGTTAATGCGCAACTTTTTGAATCAGAACTTTTTTCGATATCTGGCCCCCAAAGGGGGGATATGGGCGATCAAAGGATTTTTCCAAGTTTCGGTACTTTTTACGGTATCGCTCATAGCTCCGGCTGTACGCAAGCAAATGGCAACCTAAGATATGATTTGGAAAGGTAAAGAGTAGTACTAACTTACGTTAGAACACAGCGAAGCGCTATCGGTTCATGGCAAGGCCGATATAAGCAGTCAAAGATGAAAAATGTTGACAAAATGAACAAAAATTACCTTGGTACGCGAATAGCGGCCAGGGATGAAGAGGTACGAAGGTGGTGTAGAAAAATTATAATTAGGGCTTGGTACGCTCTAAAAGTTTGCCGAAGACTGCAAAGCGCTCAGACCCATAGAAAGTGGCCATTTGGGCCGAACAGTGCGTGCAAAGAGGTGAAAATGCAAAAATTGCACTTTGGGGGGCGATTTGCGGGGGGAAGGAGGGGTCGGAGGGCAAAATGTCCCTTGACCAAAAAGTCTTATCTCGTCGAGATCTACAACATTGCCGAAGACCGCAAAGCGCTAGCTCGCAATCGAAAAATCGAGAATTTGAAAATTTTCTAAGTCTTGGGCTCCCTAAGGAAAAGTTTCAAAAATCACGTTTGTCCCCAATTTTGAAGGGGAAGGAGTCGGTTCCGGGGCATGGTGTCTTCGGCAAAAAGTCTTATCTTTTTGCGTACTTTCGACTAGTTCAATAAAAATTTTTGACCCAAAATTTGTTCGGCGGACCCCTAGGTCGAAAAACCCGAAAAAAGTCGAAAAAAGTCGAAAATGTCGAAAAATGAGAAAACCTCATATTCGGACTCTACACGAGCCCCAGATATTGAAAAGTGAAATCCGCGGTCGATTTGGAACAAAAAATTGACCTAGGCAAAGTTGTATGGAGGTAGGGACCCCTGAGAAAAAAGTTTGGTCCCGAGGCTCCTTGGACCACCAAGTCCCTAGGTCGGACCAAAATCGGAAAAAATCCGACCAAAGTCGAAAGTGTCGAAAATTTTAAAAAACCCCTTTTGGGGCCCTATGGCCTCCCTAGATAATGAAAAGTGAGGTCCGCGGCCGATCCGGAAGAAAAACTTGACCTAGGGAAACTTGTATGACGGTGGGGACCCAAAAAAATTTCGATGAGTGTAGTTTAGACAGGCCGGAAAATGTATCGGTGGTCCGTATCAAGGGACGTCTTTTAGTTCCATGGGGTGGTGGTCGTCGAACAAAGTCGCCTAGGTCGACCACCAGAAAGACCAGTCGTGTTGTAATGGATGTTTTGACCACTTTACTAGGGAAACCTAGTAGGTCGAAGCAAATTTGGGGTTCGAGATGAGTTGGTGAAAGTTGGTCCAACCTAGGTGTGCTTGGTGGAGGTTGACCATGAAAGTAGAGCATGATGGGAATGACCATAACTTTGGTTCTAGATGTCGGATCGGTACACTTTCGGCAGTTTTGGAAAGGTGAAGGCCTGCTCTAGCTATGTTTCCTACCAAGCTGAGCGCCTACTAGTGACCCGGAGGAGGTATTAAGGGTCAAAGGCAAAAAGGGGTACCCTAAAGTGCGTGTGACCAAGAAAATGGGAAAAACGGTATCGCCTATAGCTCAGGCTGTATGGCTCGGATCGGAAAGCTTGGATATGCGTTGGAAAGGTCTTGACGAGCGCTAGCTATGTGTCCTACCAAGCGAAGCGCTAGGTGTTGAGCAAGTCGGTCATATTAGAGGGCAAAGGTGAAAAATGGTGGTTTAGAGGCGAAAATTCTTCTTATGATCGAAAATAGCGGGCGAACGATAAGAGCTACGAACACGGCGTAGAACAATCATAAGTACGTTACCACAAGACCTAACTTTGGCCAATATAGAGCGAGAAGATCGGAGGTACCCATCAGGGTGATATGGCTGGTTCAAAGTTGGACCAAAACGAGACTTGAGAAATGGATTGAAACACGGTATCGCGAATAACTCAGGCTGTATGGAACGGATCGACAAGCTTAGATCAGTGTTGGAAAGGTCGAACCGAGCGCTAACTATAATCCCAAACAACCGAAGCGCTAAGTGTTGAGCAAAACTGAGTTATTAAGCGACAAAGTGGAAAAATAATACCAAAATGGCCAAAAATCACACAAGACCAAGAATACCGAGCAAGCGGTAAGAGATAGCGGGTTGACGTAGAATACTTATAAGTTTGCCTCTACGAGACCTAAAAGTCGTCCATAGAAAGCGAGAAGATCGGACCACTCTGGAAGGGTGATACGAGTGGTCAAAAATTAGCAAAAATGAAACATGGCTAAAATGGATTTGACTTGTGCACCATGTAGCTCCGGCTGTATGGCATGGATTGTAGAGCTAGGATATGTTTTGGAAAGGTAACACCCAGCGCTAGATACGACTAGAAGAAAGCAAAGCGCTAACAAGCATGATTTGGAAGTTATTAAGCGTCAAAGTCGAAAAATGTTACCAAAATTGAAACTCGAGTACATTGGGCCAAAAAGTACAAGTTGTGAAATTTGGACTTACGAGTAAAATACCGAGCAGGCGGTAAGAGATAGAGACTTGGTGTAGAACAATTATAAGTTGGGCATGTTATAACCTATATTTGGCCCGAACATAGTCTCGAGATCGGTGGTACCTAAAAGGGTGGTACAGGTGTTAGATGGTTTTCCCAGAGCATAAGCTCCACATGATATGGAAAACGGGAAACATCATAACTTCGGCTGTATGGCATGGAATGGAACGAACAAGGTATCGATGGAAAGAGAAAAGGTAGCGCTAACTATAATTCCTTCCAAGCAAAGCGCTAGCATGTGACCGTTTGGGTGTTATTGTGAGTCAAAGTCTGAAATTGTTACCACGAGAGGCGAAAATCCAACTAAGTCCATGAATACCGGGCTGGCGGTAAGAGATACGGCTTGGCCGTAGAACATTTATAAGTTGGCCAAGACAAGGCCTAAGTTTCGTCCATAGACGACAAGAAGATCGAAGATACCTGAAGGTGAGATATGGGCGTCCCAAAGTGGGCCTTTGAAAAAGTGACAAACTTCCCTTATAACAGCATACACCAAATATCTCTGGCTCTATGGCACCGAATAAGAAGTTGAGCTCAGCGATAGAAAGGTGATAGTCAGCGCTAAATATCATTGGAACAGAGTGAAGCGCTAAAGGGAAAGGATCTTGGTGATATAAGGTGACAAAGTCGAGAAAAGTTGCCTCAAAATCATGAAAAATGTGAAAAAATGGCTAAGTCCCGGGTGCCTTAAGGGCAGGTTGATCGAATGTACCGAGCTGGCGGTACGAGATAGAGACTTGGTGTAGAACAATTATATGTTTGGCATGGCAAGACCTACATTTGGCCAATACAAAGTGAGAAGATCAAAGAAACCCGTAAGGGTGATATTGGTGTCCAAAGGTAAAAAGCACTAAGTCTTGGGAAACTTATATGAAGAAAAAGGACCCTGATGGGCCATATGGAATTGATCGAAAAATCGGCTAAGTCCCAAAATGGGGATGTCAGAACTACACTCATATGTTACCACATGAAGCAAGGCAAACTTATATGAAGCAAAGGACCCTGATGGGTCATATGGTATTTTACGAAAAATCGGCTAAGTCCAAAAATGGGGATGTCAGAACTACACTAAAATGTTACCACACCAAGCAAGGCAAACTTATATGAAGGCAAGGACCCTGATGGGTCATATGGTATGGATCGAAAAATCGGCTAAGTCCCAAAATGGGGATGTCAGAACTACACTCAAATGTTACCACACCAAGCAAGGCAAACTTATATGAAGCAAAGGACCCTGATGGGTCATATGGTATTGATCGAAAAATCGGCTAAGTCCCAAAATGGGGATGTCAGAACTACACTCATGTGTTACCACACCAAGCAAGGCAAACTTATATGAAGCAAAGGACCCTGATGGGTCATATGGTATTTTACGAAAAATCGGCTAAGTCCCAAAATGGGGATGTCAGAACTACACTCAAATGTTACCACACCAAGCAAGGCAAACTTATATGAAGGAAAGGACCCTGATGGGTCATATGGTATTTTACGAAAAATCGGCTAAGTCCCAAAATGGGGATGTCAGAACTACACTCAAATGTTACCACATCAAGCAAGGCAAACTTGTATGAAGGAAAGGACCCTGATGGGTCATATGGTATTTTACGAAAAATCGGCTAAGTCCCAAAATGGGGATGTCAGAACTACACTCAAATGTTACCACACCAAGCAAGGCAAACTTATATGAAGCAAAGGACCCTGATGGGTCATATGGTATTTTACGAAAAATCGGCTAAGTCCCAAAATGGGGATGTCAGAACTACACTCAAATGTTACCACACCAAGCAAGGCAAACTTATATGAAGCAAAGGACCCTGATGGGTCATATGGTATTGATCGAAAAATCGGCTAAGTCCCAAAATGGGGATGTCAGAACTACACTCAAATGTTACCACACCAAGCAAGGCAAACTTATATGAAGGCAAGGACCCTGATGGGTCATATGGTATTTTACGAAAAATCGGCTAAGTCCCAAAATGGGGATGTCAGAACTACACTCAAATGTTACCACACCAAGCAAGGCAAACTTATATGAAGCAAAGGACCCTGATGGGTCATATGGTATTTTACGAAAAATCGGCTAAGTCCCAAAATGGGGATGTCAGAACTACACTCAAATGTTACCACACCAAGCAAGGCAAACTACCTAGGTGAACCCTAGGAAGAAACACGGACCAAGTCAGATGGCCTAAGTCAAGAGTACAAGTGACCTAGGCAAAGTTGTATGGCGCTGAGGACCCTGAAAAATCTGGTTAGTGTAGTTTAGACAGGGTAGGTTTTTGGGTCGGCTGAACCTCCTTATTTTGGGTTTTGACCTCCTCAAGAAGCTACACCTAGGCAAACTGCCTAGGGTGAAAGTGCGAAGACCAATCGAATAGTAAGACAAGTTTTGACCGATCGCCCTAGGCAAGCTTGTATGAAGAAAGGGACCCTATGGGTCATATGGAAATACATGAAAAATCGGCTAAGTCCCAAAATTGGGATGTCTGAACTACACTAAAAAGTTACCACATGAAGCAAGGCAAAGTACCTAGGTGAACCTTAGGAAGAAACACGGACCAAGTCAGATGGCCTAAGTCAAGAGTACAAGTGACCTAGGCAAAGTTGTATGGCGCTGAGGACCCTGAAAAATCTGGTTAGTGTAGTTTAGACAGGGTAGGTTTTTGGGTCGGCTGAACCTCCTTATTTTGGGTTTTGACCTCCTCAAGAAGCTACACCTAGGCAAACTGCCTAGGGTGAAAGTGCGAAGACCAATCGAATAGTAAGACAAGTTTTGACCGATCGCCCTAGGCAAGCTTGTATGAAGAAAGGGACCCTACGGGTCATATGGAAATACATGAAAAATCGGCTAAGTCCCAAAATTGGGATGTCAGAACTACACTAAAAAGTTACCACATGAAGCAAGGCAAAGTACCTAGGTGAACCCTAGGAAGAAACACGGACCAAGTCAGATGGCCTAAGTCAAGGGTACAAGTGACCTAGGCAAAGTTGTATGGCGCTGAGGACCCTGAAAAATCGGGTTAGTGTAGTTTAGACAGGGTAGGTTTTTGGGTCGGCTGAACCTCCTTATTTTGGGTTTTGACCTCCTCAAGAAGCTACACCTAGGCAAACTGCCTAGGGTGAAAGTGCGAAGACCAATCGAATAGTAAGACAAGTTTTGACCGATCGCCCTAGGCAAGCTTGTATGAAGAAAGGGACCCTATGGGTCATATGGAAATACATGAAAAATCGGCTAAGTCCCAAAATTGGGATGTCTGAACTACACTAAAAAGTTACCACATCAAGCAAGGCAAAGTACCTAGGTGAACCCTAGGAAGAAACACGGACCAAGTCAGATGGCCTAAGTCAAGAGTACAAGTGACCTAGGCAAAGTTGTATGGCGCTGAGGACCCTGAAAAATCGGGTTAGTGTAGTTCTGACAGGGGAGGTTTCTGGGTCGGCTGAACCTCCTTATTTCGGGTTTTGGCCTCCTCAAGAAGACAGACCTAGGCAAACTGCCTAGGGTGAAAGTGCGAAGACCAATCGAATAGTAAGACAAGTTTTGACCGATCGCCCTAGGCAAGCTTGTATGAAGAAAGGGACCCTACGGGTCATATGGAAATACATGAAAAATCGGCTAAGTCCCAAAATTGGGATGTCAGAACTACACTAAAAAGTTACCACATGAAGCAAGGCAAAGTACCTAGGTGAACCCTAGGAAGAAACACGGACCAAGTCAGATGGCCTAAGTCAAGGGTACAAGTGACCTAGGCAAAGTTGTATGGCGCTGAGGACCCTGAAAAATCGGGTTAGTGTAGTTCAGACAGGGGAGGTTTCTGGGTCGGCCGGACCTCCTTATTTCGGGTTTTGGCCTCCTCAAGAAGACAGACCTAGGCGAACTGCCTAGGGTGAAAGTGCGAAGACCAATCGAATAGTAAGACAAGTTTTGACCGATCGCCCTAGGCAAGCTTGTATGAAGAAAGGGACCCTACGGGTCATATGGAAATACATGAAAAATCGGCTAAGTCCCAAAATTGGGATGTCAGAACTACACTAAAAAGTTACCACATGAAGCAAGGCAAAGTACCTAGGTGAACCCTAGGAAGAAACACGGACCAAGTCAGATGGCCTAAGTCAAGGGTACAAGTGACCTAGGCAAAGTTGTATGGCGCTGAGGACCCTGAAAAATCGGGTTAGTGTAGTTCAGACAGGGGAGGTTTCTGGGTCGGCCGGACCTCCTTATTTCGGGTTTTGGCCTCCTCAAGAAGACAGACCTAGGCGAACTGCCTAGGGTGAAAGTGCGAAGACCAATCGAATAGTAAGACAAGTTTTGACCGATCGCCCTAGGCAAGCTTGTATGAAGAAAGGGACCCTACGGGTCATATGGAAATACATGAAAAATCGGCTAAGTCCCAAAATTGGGATTTCTGAACTACACTAAAAAGTTACCACATCAAGCAAGGCAAAGTACCTAGGTGAACCCTAGGAAGAAACACGGACCAAGTCAGATGGCCTAAGTCAAGGGTACAAGTGACCTAGGCAAAGTTGTATGGCGCTGAGGACCCTGAAAAATCGGGTTAGTGTAGTTCAGACAGGGGAGGTTTCTGGGTCGGCCGGACCTCCTTATTTCGGGTTTTGGCCTCCTCAAGAAGACAGACCTAGGCGAACTGCCTAGGGTGAAAGTGCGAAGACCAATCGAATAGTAAGACGAGTTTTGACCGATCGCCCTAGGCAAGCTTGTATGAAGAAAGGGACCCTATGGGTCATATGGAAATATATGAAAAATCGGCTAAGTCCCAAAATTGGAATGTCAGAACTACACTAAAAAGTTACCACATTAGCAAGGCAGACTTGTATGAAGAACGGGACCCTGGTGAAAGTAGCAAATATCCCAAATCGAACATGAATATTAAACACACAAGAGTACGAACATAAAGGAACACGGACCAAGCGTACCGAGAGAATCGGTACTATAGAGCCCTCGTGGTTCTACACAAAGACTTTATGTTCGGGGTTCACACCCCAAATCGAACGTGGAATTTACTTTCTGATGGTCATGCGGTCGTCCAAAGGGGTCTAGTATCCTGGGATGACAAGCATCACGGGCACAGCTCGTATCAAAACAGTCGAAGAGGCCCGCGAAAGCTTGCTTTCCATGGCTATGCGATGCACAAATTGAGTTTACTCACCGTAGTATAAAACGAACGAACCGAACCTATCCGAGTAGGGATAATGGGCGCAGTAACATACTTCTGTGACCCAGCGAGAGTTGAACGAGGTGACATGAACTGTCAGTGGCTTATATCAGATGGGATACATACATGAGATTGCTTTCAAATCTACACTCGAAAACCTAACCAAGTAAAAGCGAACGTGGGGAGGATTCGAAACTGGTAACGAAATCTTAAGCTGGAAAGAGTCATCACTATGGATACATATTATGCGAAACCAATCAAGTGCTCATTACTGATCCAAAACCGAAGAGCACTAGTGAACACCTTAATCTCACCCTAGTTCACATCCAAGTGATCGACCACGTGTGTGAAGCAAAGACCAATCGAATTCCTGAATGAACCGAACACTATGAACAAATGGCCAAAAACGTTATAACTATCCAAACATACTACTATCTAGCGAAAGTCATCACGATGGAACCATACCATGATCTTTAACCTATAGCGCTCACCATATTCCTACCCAGAGTGCAAGTGAACAGATTGCTCACCCCTACCCAGTTCACAACCACGTGATCGACTAACATACCGAGGTTACCACAAGTCAAAGTTATACGTTTACAAGCGCAAGACCAATCGAAAACCCCGAAAGCAATCTCGACCCAAAATGTATTATCCGTGAGTGTAGTCGAGTCTCGTACTCGTCATCTGTAATCGTCGGATAGAATATCCAGTACACGGTTGTCTTTCCAAATGAAATCTACATACAGAACTCGCTCTTGGCAAATGGGTGGCATTGGCGCAATCAGGAGCGAGTTCCCGTCCGGGTGCCAAGTGATTGGCAAATGTCTGGGGGAAAGCAACCATATGTTGATTTGTCTGTTAGTGTACTGGGTGTTTGAGGTATGTAGTATCCACGCTTGGTTGGGTGTGTCAGAGGACCGTGAATGCGTTCGCAACCCCAATTGGGGTACATCGGGAATGATTTTGTGGAACCGATGTGCCCGGCACACACTAAGTTTTGTTGCAAGTTAATAGTGTGCCATGTCCGGGGGGGTTGTGATTAAACTCTGGTGAATTGCGTACTGTGGTGATTGGGGTATGAAAGCCCCGCAGTTGCAATGATCGGACGCGCCTAGCGTGTCCTTTAGTTGATGGTAGGGAAATGAAGGCCCTTGTCAGCTCACCTAAGTATTCATGGAAGTTTGGCATAAGGTCGCTGTGGTAGGGGTATGAAGGCCCCGTCAGCGCATGCACAATCGGGCGCACGAGCGCTTAGCGGAGTCGAATGCCGCTCAAGTGCCTGTCCGGTGCATCGGGTGTGTGTGTGATACGAGGGCAATGAGGTTCGCACGGGGGCTCGCCTCCCGTGTGCTACCGGACTTGACAACATATAGAACGTGGTGTTTGCTCCTCCGGGTGCAATGGGACAATGAACATTCGAACGCAAAGTCGGAATTCTGGTTGATCCTACCAGTAATATACGCTCGTCTCAAAGGTTAAGCCATGCATGTCTAAGTACAAACAGATTTAATGTGAAACCGCATAAGGCTCAGTATAACAGCTATAATTTACGAGATCATCAACCTAGTTACTTGGATAACTGTGGAAAATCTAGAGCTAATACATGCAACATGCCAGGACCCTCGCGGGAACTGGTGCACTTATTAGTCAAACCAATCGCGGGTTCTCCGTGTCATTGAGTTGAAGTCTGGATAATGATGCTGATCGTATGGTCTCGCACCGACGACAGATCTCGCAAATATCTGCCCTATCAACTATGGATGGTAGTATAGAGGACTACCATGGTTGCAACGGGTAACGGGGAATCAGGGTTCGATTCCGGAGAGGGAGCCTGAGAAATGGCTACCACATCCAAGGAAGGCAGCAGGCGCGTAAATTACCCAATCCCGGGACGGGGAGGTAGTGACGAGAAATAACAATATGAAACTCTTTAATGATGTTTCATAATTGGAATGAGTAGAGCATAAATCCTTCTACGAGGATCAAGTGGAGGGCAAGTCTGGTGCCAGCAGCCGCGGTAATTCCAGCTCCACTAGCGTATATTAAAATTGTTGCGGTTAAAACGTTCGAAGTTGATACTTGTCCAACACAGTCCGGCTCCGCCGACCCGGTCAACCCGTGGTCGGTGGGCCAAGTCGGAATCTGGTTGCGACTCAATGGTGTGGTAGGGCACCAAGTCTGTGTCATGGTGTGCCCTTCAACGGGTGCAAGTGTAACATAGAGCTCGACCGCTCACGTTTACCTTGAACAAATTAGAGTGCTTAAAGCAGGGTGCCCAAACGCCCTAGAATAATCTTGCATGGAATAATGGAATACGACCTTGGTCTAATCTTTCATTGGTTTGTACTCAGACCGGAGGTAATGATTAACAGAAGTAGTTGGGGACACTAGTATTACGGCGCGAGAGGTGAAATTCGTAGACCGTCGTAAGACTAACTAAAGCGAAGGCATTTGTCAAGGATGCTTTCTTTAATCAAGAACGAAAGTTAGAGGATCGAAGGCGATTAGATACCGCCCTAGTTCTAACCGTAAACGATGCCAACTAGCAATTGGGAGACGCTACAACCAGGTGCTCTCAGTAGCTTCCGGGAAACCAAAGTCAGGTTCCGGGGGAAGTATGGTTGCAAAGTTGAAACTTAAAGGAATTGACGGAAGGGCACCACAATGAAATGGAGCTTGCGGTTCAATTTGACTCAACACGGGAAAACTTACCAGGTCCGAACTTATGGAGGTGAGACAGATTAATAGCTCTTTCTCAAATTTAAGGGTAGTGGTGCATGGCCGTTCTTAGTTCGTGGATTGATTTGTCTGGTTAATTCCGATAACGAACGTGACTCACATATGCTAACTAGAACGCAGTCAGCGTTAATGCGTCGATGCCGATTGGAACGGGTTAGGACCTTTCGGTGGAGTATGACCTGACACCTTCGCTGTTCGTGTGCGCAAGTGCACTTACGGTACGCTGCTTAGCAGGACAATTTGTGTTTAGCAAAATGAGATCGAGCGATAACAGGTCCGTGATGCCCTTAGATGTTCTGGGCTACACGCGTGCTACAATGTGGGTAGCAGCGTGTCTCCTATTCCGAGAGGAACGGGAAATCACTCAAATACTCACTTAGTAGGGATTATGGATTGCAATGGTCCATATGAACTCGGAACTTCTAGTAAGTGCTGGTCATCAGCCAGCGTTGAATACGTCCCTGCCCTTTGTACACACCGCCCGTCGCTACTACCGATGGATTATTTAGTGAGGTCTTTGGAGATGATCGTTCGCTGAATCCTCGTGAACCGCGTCTGCTTTATCGAAGTTGACCGAACTTGATGATTTAGAGGAAGTAAAAGTCGTAACAAGGTTTCCGTAGGTGAACCTGCGGAAGGATCATTAGTGGCCAAGTGATCCTTCCAGAAGTCCGAACCTGCGGGTTGAGACTTCGGCACAAGTTGCCATATGATAATTGACGAAACACTATAGAAGTCCGAACCTGCGGGTTGAGACTTCGGCACAAGTTGCCATATGATAATTGACGAAACACTATAGAAGTCCGAACCTGCGGGTTGAGACTTAGGCACACGTTGCCTTATACATGACTTCGAACAAATACACAAGTCCGAACCTGCGGGTTGAGACTTAGGCACAAGTTGCCTTATACATGACTTCGAACAAATACACAAGTCCGAACCTGCGGGTTGAGACTTAGGCACAAGTTGCCATATGAAAGTTGACGAAACACTAACAAGTCCGAACCTGCGAGTTGAGACTTAGGCACACGTTGCCTTATACATGACTTCGAACAAATACACAAGTCCGAACTTGCGGGTTGAGACTTAGGCACAAGTTGCCTTATACATACATTGGCCAAATAAACAGAAGTCCGAACCTGCGGGTTGAGACTTAGGCACAAGTTGCCATATTATATTCGATCAAACACTAAGTAGTCCGAACCTGCGGGTTGAGACTCAAGACCGTAACAAGATGTAACTATACAAGTCCGAACCTAAGGGTTGAGACTTAATGCGATCTAGATACCAAGTTGACATCCAATACCTGTTGAGCAAAACCAAAGATTCCCTGTTCTCGAATGATTACACTATATAACAGGGAATCATGAAGAAATCAAGCAAGCGTGAAACAAAGTCATCACTTGGGCATGCTCGATAGCCAACCACATGACCTTAACCTAAGAGAGCATGCAAACCACATGATACCTATAAACGATTAACCCGCCCTAGTTCAATCGTTCACCAAGTGATGACTTCAGTATGGCTAAGAGAAAAACTTTTGAATGGGAAAAACTCTAAGTCCGAACCTCCGGGTTGAGACTTCCGCGTCGGAGGTGGGCGCACCTCCTATCCGAAAGATGGTGAATCAGGGGTGTTCGATCAGCAATGGTCGGATGCCCCGTCGTAGTCCAACTATGACAATCCATGTCAAGACCTCCGGGTTGAGACTTCCGCGTCCGGAGGTACGCGTACCGCCTACCCGAAAGATGGTGAATCAGGGGTGTTCGATCAGCAATGGTCGGAGGCCCCGTCGTAGTCCAACTATGACAATCAAAGTCAAGACCTCCGGGTTGAGACTTCCGCGTCCGGAGGTACGCGTACCGCCTACCCGAAAGATGGTGTGCTTCTGGGGTATTCGATGAGTCGGATACCCCGTCGTAGTCCAACTATGACAATACAAAGTCAAGACCTCCGGGTTGAGACTTCCGCGTCCGGAGGTACGCGTACCGCCTACCCGAAAGATGGTGAATCAGGGGTGTTCGATCAGCAATGGTCGGATGCCCCGTCGTAGTCCAACTATGACAATCAAAGTCAAGACCTCCGGGTTGAGACTTCCGCGTCCGGAGGTACGCGTACCGCCTACCCGAAAGATGGTGTGCTTCTGGGGTATTCGATGAGTCGGATACCCCGTCGTAGTCCAACTATGACAATACAAAGTCAAGACCTCCGGGTTGAGACTTCCGCGTCCGGAGGTACGCGTACCGCCTACCCGAAAGATGGTGTGCTTCTGGGGTATTCGATGAGTCGGATACCCCGTCGTAGTCCAACTATGACAATCAAAGTCAAGACCTCCGGGTTGAGACTTTCTAAGAGTACAAGCATAAAGGAACACGGACCAAGCCGTACCGAGAGAATCGGTACTAGAGCCCTTGTGGTTCTACATTGAGAGAGCCCTCGTGGTTCTCATTAGGGGCTTTATGCAAGAAGTACTCAATACTGTGGTGTGAAGTATAAAGTATAGAGTCCTCCACTGGTCCACGCTGCTCCGGCGGTCCTGGGTAAGATAGTTCATTCTAGCTTGCCCTATGTGGAAGAGGACTCAATACCCTACCTGTTGAGCTTGAAACAAAGTCATCACTTGGGCATGCTCATATTGCCATACAATATTCCATTATCTACTAATGAGCATGCAGCTATATGATTATAACCTGTAAACGATTACCCCGCCGTAGTTCAGCGCTTCAACCAAGTGATGACTTCAGTATGGCTAGTGTGTGAAGTATAAAGTATAGTCCTCCCCTGGTCCACACTGCTTCGGCGGTCCTGGGTAAGATAGTTAGTTCTAGCTTGCCCTATGTGGAAGAGGACACCATACTTAATACTGTGGTGTAATGAACAAAGTATAGTCCTCCACTGGTCCACGCTGCTTCGGCGGTCCTGGGTAAGATAGTTAATTCTAGCTTGCCCTATGTGGAAGAGGGCATACAAGACAAAGTATAGTTCTCCCCTGGTCCACGCTGCTTCGGCGGTCCTGGGTAAGATAGTTAATTCTAGCTTGCCCTATGTGGAAGAGAGCATACATGAACCAAGAACGAAGGTTATGATCGAGGAATGATTCGACAACTAACCGATGGTATGAAATGTGAAGAATTCAAGCAAGCACACAATCAAGTCATCACTTGGGCATGCTCGATAGCCAACCCTATGACATTAACCTAGTAGAGCATGCGAAACCCAATATATATACAAGTAATGTAAACGATGCCTCCCTAGTTCAGCGCTTCAACCAAGTGATGACTTCAGAATGGCTAAATCAAATCGGTTCAAAACATACCATCGGTACCCTATTGAAACACACAAGTCGATATCAAACCTCTTAATTGTGTAGTCCTCCACTGGTCCACGCCGCTGCGGCGGTCCTGGGTAAGATAGTTCATTCTAGCTTGCCCTATGTGGAAGAGGGCACATTACTCAATACTGTGGTGTTATGAACAAAGTATAGTCCTCCTCTGGTCCACGCTGCTTCGGCGGTCCTGGGTAAGATAGTTAATTCTAGCTTGCCCTATGTGGAAGAGGGCATACAAGACAAAGTATAGTTCTCCCCTGGTCCACGCTGCTTCGGCGGTCCTGGGTAAGATAGTTAATTCTAGCTTGCCCTATGTGGAAGAGAGCATACATGAACCAAGAACGAAGGTTATGATCGAGGAATGATTCGACAACTAACCGATGGTATGAAATGTGAAGAATTCAAGCAAGCACACAATCAAGTCATCACTTGGGCATGCTCGATAGCCAACCTCATGACATTAACCTAGTAGAGCATGCAAAAACCAATATATATGTAAACGATGCCTCCCTAGTTCAGCGCTTCAACCAAGTGATGACTTCAGAATGGCTAAATCAAATCGGTTCAAAACATACCATCGGTACCCTATTGAAACACACAAGTCGATATCAAACCTCATGATTGTGTAGTCCTCCACTGGTCCACGCCGCTTCGGCCGTCCTGGGTAAAATGGAACATTCCAGCTTGCCCTATGTGGAAGAGGGCACATTACTCAATACTGTGGTGTGAAGTATAAAGTTCAGTTCTCCCCTGGTCCACGCTGCTTCGGCGGTCCTGGGTAAGATAGTTCATTCTAGCTTGCCCTATGTGGAAGAGGACACTTCATACTTCGTCTCTAAGCGGCGGCTTGACTCCTCCCTACGGGGAACGGGTTTACGCGCACAGCGGCGGCTTACGCACTATGGCAGTCATGGATGCCTTACGTTTCTATGAAAAGTGTGTTCCTCCCCTGGTCCACGCTGCTTCGGCAGTCCTGGGTAAGATAGTTAGTTCTAGCTTGCCCTATGTGGAAGAGGACACGTAGACTTACTGTGGTGTGAAGTATAAAGTTCAGTTCTCCCCTGGTCCACGCCGCTTCGGCCGTCCTGGGTAAAATGGATTCATCCAGCTTGCCCTATGTGGAATGAGGACACTTTATGTTTCGTCTCTAAGCGGCGGCTTGCTCCTCCCTACGGGGAACGGGTATACGCGCACAGCGGCGGCTTACGTTATGGCAGTCATGGATGCCTTACGTTTCCATGAAAAGTGTGTTCCTCCCCTGGTCCACGCTGCTTCGGCAGTCCTGGGTAAGATAGTTAGTTCTAGCTTGCCCTATGTGGAAGAGGACACGTAGACTTACTGTGGTGTGAAGTATAAGGTTCAGTTCTCCCCTGGTCCACGCCGCTTCGGCCGTCCTGGGTAAAATGGATTCATCCAGCTTGCCCTATGTGGAATGAGGACACTTTATGCTTCGTCTCTAAGCGGCGGCTTGCTCCTCCCTACGGGGAACGGGTATACGCGCACAGCGGCGGCTTACGCAAGTTAGTCACCCTCGGCAGTGGATCACTCGGCTCATGGATCGATGAAGACCGCAGCTAACTGCGCGTCATAATGTGAACTGCAGGACACATGAACATTGATAAGTTGAACGCATATTGCACGTCGTGGGAACCTACCATGATGTACAGATGACTGAGCGCTTATATTTGAGAAATGTATCGCATACATTTAACTACGCCGTGACACCCGTCACGAGACGTGCACCATGATGTTAACTAGGGTCGCGACGACCCGCTAGCATTAAAGAACCCGTGGTTTACAATATACTGGCATTGGAATTCGAAGTATTTAGAGCGTCGTGTTCCCGCGTGAGGCGGAAGTACGAGGAGAAGGCGTGCTTGTGGTGTCTGTGGTGGTGTTTACTGATGTCTAGCTTCAGCTTATTTATTTATTTAAATAGAAGCGAAGATGTCAAAGTAGCGTCGAAGCAGCAGCGAATA
>NW_026525125.1:0-5000 GCF_943734705.1 Anopheles coustani | reverse complement strand
TTAGCAAGCGTTGTGGTCTAATGGCCCTACCGGGCAAACACTTTGGGTTCGCGAGGACTTAGAGTGCTGGTAGTGGTTGGCGGACCCAACACTCTGGGTACCTCCGGGTACTTTGGGTTGGTTGAGAACTTGGTGAAGATACCCCTGTCACCTTGTTCGAGGCCACTTGCATGGTAGCAAGCGTTGTGATACAATGGCCCTACCGGGCAAACACTTTGGGTTCGCAAGGACTTGGAGTGCCGGGACGGGTTGGCGGATCCAACACTCTGGGTACCTCCGGGTACTTGGGGTTGGTTGAGGACTTGGTGAGCAAACACTTGATATACGTTCTTCGGATGTACTTCGGGTGTCACCTGTTGTCCGAGGCCACTTGCATGGTCAACGGTTGAGGTGGTGATGGCGGGTCGGTGCTGTAGGGTGCCGGCCTGTTGGCTGCCTTGGCCGGGTTGGTTGGTTAACACTTGATTGAGCTTGCACCCGAGGGTAATGGCACTTGAAGGTGGGTACCGGCCGGCTGACCTGGTGTGATGGTTGGTTGGTGAACACTTGGCGGTACTTGCACTTGGCTGTGCTTGGACTTGAAGGTGGGATCCGGCTGGCCTGGGCCATTGGTGGTTGGTTGGTTGGTTAGCCCTTAGCTGGGCTGGCTGGCTGGCTGGCCATCGGTGGTGTGGTGTGGTGTGTTGGTTGGTTGGTGAACACTTGGCGGTACTTGCACTTGGCTGTGCTTGGACTTGAAGGTGGGATCCGGCTGGCCTAGGCCATTGGTGGTTGGTTGGTGGGTTAGCCCTTAGTTGGGCTGGCTGGCTGGCTGGCCATCGGTGGTGTGGTGTGGTGTGGTGTGTGGAGTCGAGCATCGCGCGCCGTTGCCTTCTTCGGAGTGTTGTGGGTACGCAAGTGCTTGCAGTGCAAAGAGGTTGGTGATGGAGTGACATTGCCTTCACCATGGAGTTGCGGGTACTTAGGTACTTGCAAGGAGATGGTGGTATGGTGGTGTTGCGTGTGTGGTGTTCGATTAGAAAGATATATTTTCTAAGTCCGGATTAGTGCTGTCAGTGAGGCCGCCACTAACAGGTCCTCCACGGCCTCCGTGGTTCTTGACTTGGCGCTATTCCGGACTTGGGGCGATCACGATGTCCCCGTGCGGGACTTAGAAGATGGAAGAACACAAGTACCCTTATCCCATGACTTGTGAGCGATTGGCATACGTTACCACATGAAGAGAAAAATTGGCTAAGTCCCGGATCCATATTATATGAAGAGAAAAATCGGCTAAGTCCCGGATCCATATTATATGAAGAGAAAAATTGGCTAAGTCCCGGATCCATATTATATGAAGAGAAATATCGGCTAAGTCCAGGATCCATATATAATAACCTAATAATCGGCTAAGTCCCGGATCCATATTATATGAAGAGAAAAATCGGCTAAGTCCAGGATCCATATATAATAACCTAATAATCGGCTAAGTCCAGGATCCATATATAATAACCTAATAACAGGCTAAGTCCAGGATCCATATTATATGAAGAGAAAAATCGGCTAAGTCCGAGATTGGGTCTGTCAGACATACACTTTCAAGATACCACACAAGCAAGCAAGATGGCCTAGTGATGGAACCATATAATATGAAGAGAAAAATCGGCTAAGTCCGAGATTGGGTCTGTCGGAAATACACTATCAAGTTACCACACAAGCAAGCAAGATGGCCTAATGATGGATCCATATGATATGAAGAGAAAAATCGGCTAAGTCCAGGATCCATATAATATGAAGAGAAAAATCGGCTAAGTCCCAGATTGGGTCTGTCAGAAATACACTTCCAAGTTACCACACAAGCAAGCAAGATGGCCTAGTGATGGATCCATATGATATGAAGAGAAAAATCGGCTAAGTCCAGGATCCATATAATATGAAGAGAAAAATCGGCTAAGTCCCAGTTTGGGTCTGTCAGAAATACACTTCCAAGTTACCACACAAGCAAGCAAGATGGCCTAGTGATGGATCCATATGATATGAAGAGAAAAATCGGCTAAGTCCCAGATTGGGTCTGTCAGAAATACACTTCCAAGTTACCACACAAGCAAGCAAGATGGCCTAGTGATGGATCCATATGATATGAAGAGAAAAATCGGCTAAGTCCCAGATTGGGTCTGTCAGACATACACTATCAAGTTACCACACAAGCAAGCAAGATGGCCTAGTGATGGATCCATATGATATGAAGAGAAAAATCGGCTAAGTCCCAGATTGGGTCTGTCAGAAATACACTTCCAAGTTATCACATGAGCAAGCAAGATGGCCTAGTGATGGATCCATATAATATGCAGAGAAAAATCGGCTAAGTCCCAGATTGGGTCTGTCAGAAATACACTTCCAAGTTACCACATGAGCAAGCAAGTTACCACATGAAGAGAAAGCCGGCAAAGTCTGGGAATGTTACCACATGAACTGGAAAATGGGCAAAAACCTACCTTCACAGGGAACGTGAATAAGTAAGGCTGTAGACATCGGATCGACAAGCCAAAGACTGATATGGAAAGGAAATGAGTAGTACTAGCTTTCCTGAGAGTTGCAGAGCTTAGACTGCATATGAACGGAAGATATTAAGCGTCAAAGTCAGAAAAGTTGCCCGAAGGAACACAAGTTCCAACTTAGAGCATGAATACCGCCTAGACGGTAGGAGGTACGGCCAGGCTGAGGAATAAGAAAATGTTGGCCAACATGTTCCCTAACTATCCCCCGAAGACCGCAAAGCAATCCAACATCAACCAAGAAAGTTATAGCCCGATCAAGGAAACACCTACTTTGCACCGATTTTGCACCAAATACATGTACCAAGCACCTTCGGTTGCATACCTGCAGGGGCTTACCATAGTAGGCCATGGAAGACCGATATACCGAACATAATCACTTTCTATCTCCTCGGGTGTTGGAGGTAGCGCTTTGCGGTACAAGAACGAAAGTTAGACCATATCTTGGTGCATCTTTTTGCCCAAAAACACAAGACCCTATCTACCAAGGCAAGAAAGTTGTGTGGGGACAAAATGTCCAAAAGTGCCCAAAGTGGCACACTTGAACCATATATTCGAGAAAAACACAAGTGTGGGCCCGAGCTAGCAAGTTGAAATGTTCTGACCGTCAGTAGCCCTAGTTGAGGTGCACTTATCATTATATAAGGCCAACGTGCCAGCTAGTCTCTAAAGGGGCGATATGGGTGTTCCAAGGTTTGTACCCAATTGAGGAAAAAACAGGGTAAGGTACGGTGTACCGCGAATAACTCGGGCTATAGATGTCCGATCGATGAGTTTGGCATATGTATGGAAAGGTCTCGACGAGACCTAACTACCCTGAAAGTATGAAGGCAAAGACTTGAATGACCGGGAAGTAATTAAGTGCACAAGTGGTAAAGTTGCACCAAAGTCCATGTTACCCGAAGTGGTACATGAACACCCAATATTCGACCAAAACACAAGTTTAGAGACGAGCTAGCGAGCTACATTGTTCAGACCGTCAGTAGCCCGCATCAAGACACGCATTTCATTATATTGAGCCTAGCCGCTAGCTCGACTCGAAGTCGGTCATATGGTTGGTTGATGGTTTGGACCGACCACGTGGTGTACCAAGGTGATGTACCTTTCATGAATTAAAACTCTGGCTGTATGGCACTGAGCGACAAGCTAAGGTGTGATTTGGAATAGTCTTGAGTGGGACTATTTAGGAAAAATGCGAACAAAAAATCACAAAGTCCTTGGGCGAAGCTATTAGCGAAACATAGAGCAAATTGGTACCAAAAACTATGGAAATGGGACTTGAGTCAAAAATAACCGCAAGTTGGAGAAGAGATAGCAAGCTTGCGTAGAACAATTATATTTGGTGCATGGTATCACCAACAAAAAAGTATATGGGGCCAAGGTGCTGGCTGGCCTCCAAAGTGGAGATATGGGCGATCCAAAGTTTGTACCCAAGTACGAACAAGTATGGAAAAAACAGGGTAAGGTACCAAGTACCATTAATAACTTCGGCTGTAGATGGCCGAGCGAGGCAAACGGCTCACCGTTGGAAAGGTCTTGGGGAGACCTATCTACCCTGAAAGTTTCATGAGGCTGAGTTGAAATACCACGGAGATAGTAGGTGATGATGGTCCAATTCGGGGACCAAGTCGCAGGAAATGGCACTTGACCAAAATCACCCTTGGAAGGTGAATACCGGCTTACCGGTAAGAGATAGCGACTTGGCGTAGAATATTCATAAGTTGGGCGTGTAGAGATGCAACTTTTATTATATGGGGCCAACCCGGTCAGGGTGCTCCAAGTCGGTCGTTTGGTCGGTTTATGGTTTGGGCCGACCACGTGGTGTGCCAAGTTGAGGTACCTTTCATGAATTATAACTTGGTCAGTTTGCCACCGAGCGACAAGCTGCGGTGTGTTTTGGAATGGTCTTGAGTGGGACTATCAAGGAAAAATACCAATCGAAAATCAGCTTGTCCATGGCCGAAGCTATTAGTGAAACATATAGCAAAATGGGTCCAAAAACGAATGAAATGGGAATTGGACCAAGAATAACGGCAAGTTGGAGAAGAGATAGCAAGTTGGCGTAGAACAATTATATTTGGTGCATGGCATGACCAACAAAAAAGTATATGGGGCCAAGGTGCTAGCTGGCCTCCAAAGTGGAGATATGGGCGATCCAAAGTTTGTACCCAAGTACGAACAAGTATGGAAAAAACAGGGTAAGGTACCAAGTACCATTAATAACTTCGGCTGTAGATGGCCGAGCGAGGCAAACGGCTCACCGTTGGAAAGGTCTTGGGGAGACCTATCTACCCTGAAAGTTTCATGAGGCTGAGTTGAAATACCACGGAGATAGTAGGTGATGATGGTCCAATTCGGGGACCAAGTCGCAGGAAATGGCACTTGACCAAAATCACCCTTGGAAGGTGAATACCGGCTTACCGGTAAGAGATAGCGACTTGGCGTAGAATATTCATAAGTTGGGCG
>NW_026525124.1:402500-416682 GCF_943734705.1 Anopheles coustani | reverse complement strand
CTACATACCTCAAACACCCAGTACACTAACAGACAAATCAATATATGGTTGCTTTCCCCCAGACATTTGCCAATCACTTGGCACCCGGACGGGAACTCGCTCCTGATTGCGCCATTGCCACCCATTTGCCAAGAGCGAGTTCTGTATGTAGATTTCATTTGGAAAGACAACCGTGTACTGGATATTCTATCCGACGATTACAGATGACGAGTACGAGACTCGACTACACTCACGGATAATACATTTTGGGTCGAGATTGCTTTCGGGGTTTTCGATTGGTCTTGCGCTTGTAAACGTATAACTTTGACTTGTGGTAACCTCGGTATGTTAGTCGATCACGTGGTTGTGAACTGGGTAAGGGTGGGCAATCTGTTCACTTGCACTCTGGGTAGGAATATGGTGAGCGCTATAGGTTAAAGATCATGGTATGGTTCCATCGTGATGACTTTCGCTAGATAGTAGTATGTTTGGATAGTTATAACGTTTTTGGCCATTTGTTCATAGTGTTCGGTCCATTGAGGAATTCGATTGGTCTTTGCTTCACACACGTGGTCGATCACTTGGATGTGAACTAGGGTGAGATTAAGGTGTTCACTAGTGCTCTTCGGTTTTGGATCAGTAATGAGCACTTGATTGGTTTCGCATAATATGTATCCATAGTGATGACTCTTTCCAGCTTAAGATTTCGTTACCAGTTTCGAATCCTCCCCACGTTCGCTTTTACTTGGTTAGGTTTTCGAGTGTAGATTTGAAAGCAATCTCATGTATATATCCCATCTGATATAAGCCACTGACAGTTCATGTCACCTCGTTCAACTCTCGCTGGGTCACAGAAGTATGTTACTGCGCCCATTATCCCTACTCGGATAGGTTCGGTTCGTTCGTTTTATACTACGGTGAGTAAACTCAATTTGTGCATCGCATAGCCATGGAAAGCAAGCTTTCGCGGGCCTCTTCGACTGTTTTGATACGAGCTGTGCCCGTGATGCTTGTCATCCCAGGATACTAGACCCCTTTGGACGACCGCATGACCATCAGAAAGTAAATTCCACGTTCGGTTTATTTGCTACTTCCACCGTTCTAGTACTATGGGGTTGGAACCCCTAACATAAAGTATCTATGTAGAACCACGAGGGCTCTCAATGTAGAACCACAAGGGCTCTAGTACCGATTCTCTCGGTACGCTTGGTCCGTGTTCCTTTATGTTTGTACTCTTGTGTGTATAAAATTCATGTTCGATTTGGGATATTTGCTACTTTCACCTGTGCGCTGTGTATAACTACGGAGAAACTCAATTTGTGCATCGCATAGCCATGGAAAGCAAGCTTTCGCGGGCCTCTTCGACTGTTTTGATACGAGACTGTGCCCGTGATGCTTGTCATCCCAGGATACTAGACCCCTTTGGACGACCGCATGACCAACAGAATGTAAATTCCAGTTCGTTTTTGGATATTTGCTACTGTCACCGTTTGAGTAATATGGGGCTTGAACCCCTAACATAAAGTCTTTGTGTAGAACCACGAGGGCTCTATAGTACCGATTCTCTCGGCACGCTTGGTCCGTGTTCCTTTATGTTCGTACTCTTGTGTGTATAATATTCATGTTCGGTTTGGGATATTTGCTACTGTCACCGTTTGAGTACTATGGGGCTTGAACCCCTAACATAAAGTCTTTGTGTAGAACCACGAGGGCTCTATAGTACCGATTCTCTCGGCACGCTTGGTCCGTGTTCCTTTATGTTCGTACTCTTGTGTGTATAATATACATGTTCGGTTTGGGATATTTGCTACTTTCACCTGGGTCCCGTTCTTCATACAAGTCTGCCTTGCTAATGTGGTAACTTTATAGTGTAGTTCTGACATCCCAATTTTGGGACTTAGCCGATTTTTCATGAATTTCCATATGACCCATAGGGTCCCTTTCTTCATACAAGCTTGCCTAGGGCGATCGGTCAAAACTTGTCTTACTATTCGATTGGTCTTCGCAGTTTCACCCTAGGCAATTCGCCTAGGTCTGTCTTCTTGAGGAGGCCAAAACCCGAAATAAGGAGGTCTGGCCGACCCTGAAACCTCCCCTGTCTTAACTACACTAACCCGATTTTTCAGGGTCCTCAGCGCAATACAACTTTGCCTAGGTCACTTATACTCTTGACTTAGGCCATCTGACTTGGTCCGTGTTTCTTCCTAGGGTTCACCTAGGTACTTTGCCTTGCTTGATGTGGTAACTTTTTAGTGTAGTTCTGACATCCCAATTTTGGGACTTAGCCGATTTTTCATGAATTTCCATATGACCCTAAGGGTCCCTTTCTTCATACAAGCTTGCCTAGGGCGATCGGTCAAAACTTGTCTTACTATTCGATTGGTCTTCGCAGTTTCACCCTAGGCAATTCGCCTAGGTCTGTCTTCTTGAGGAGGCCAAAACCCGAAATAAGGAGGTCCAGCCGACCCTGAAACCTCCCCTGTCTTAACTACACTAACCCGATTTTTCAGGGTCCTCAGCGCCATACAACTTTGCCTAGGTCACTTATACTCTTGACTTAGGCCATCTGACTTGGTCCGTGTTTCTTCCTAGGGTTCACCTAGGTACTTTGCCTTGCTTGATGTGGTAACTTTATAGTGTAGTTCTGACATCCCAATTTTGGGACTTAGCCGATTTTTCATGAATTTCCATATGACCCTAAGGGTCCCTTTCTTCATACAAGCTTGCCTAGGGCGATCGGTCAAAACTTGTCTTACTATTCGATTGGTCTTCGCACTTTCACCCTAGGCAGTTTGCCTAGGTGTAGCTTCTTGAGGAGGTCAAAACCCAAAATAAGGAGGTTCAGCCGACCCAAAAACCTCCCCTGTCTGAACTACACTAACCCGATTTTTCAGGGTCCTCAGCGCCATACAACTTTGCCTAGGTCACTTATACTCTTGACTTAGGCCATCTGACTTGGTCCGTGTTTCTTCCTAGGGTTCACCTAGGTACTTTGCCTTGCTTGATGTGGTAACTTTATAGTGTAGTTCTGACATCCCAATTTTGGGACTTAGCCGATTTTTCATGAATTTCCATATGACCCTAAGGGTCCCTTTCTTCATACAAGCTTGCCTAGGGCGATCGGTCAAAACTTGTCTTACTATTCGATTGGTCTTCGCACTTTCACCCTAGGCAGTTTGCCTAGGTGTAGCTTCTTGAGGAGGTCAAAACCCAAAATAAGGAGGTTCAGCCGACCCAAAAACCTCCCCTGTCTGAACTACACTAACCCGATTTTTCAGGGTCCTCAGCGCCATACAACTTTGCCTAGGTCACATGTACTCTTGACTTAGGCCATCTGACTTGGTCCGTGTTTCTTCTTAGGGTTCACCTAGGTACTTTGCCTTGCTTGATGTGGTAACTTTATAGTGTAGTTCTGACATCCCAGTTTTGGGACTTAGCCGATTTTTCATGAATTTCCATATGACCCTAAGGGTCCCTTTCTTCATACAAGCTTGCCTAGGGCGATCGGTCAAAACTTGTCTTACTATTCGATTGGTCTTCGCACTTTCACCCTAGGCAGTTTGCCTAGGTGTAGCTTCTTGAGGAGGTCAAAACCCAAAATAAGGAGGTTCAGCCGACCCAAAAACCTCCCCTGTCTGAACTACACTAACCCGATTTTTCAGGGTCCTCAGCGCCATACAACTTTGCCTAGGTCACATGTACTCTTGACTTAGGCCATCTGACTTGGTCCGTGTTTCTTCTTAGGGTTCACCTAGGTACTTTGCCTTGCTTGATGTGGTAACTTTTTAGTGTAGTTCAGACATCCCAATTTTGGGACTTAGCCGATTTTTCATGTATTTCCATATGACCCATAGGGTCCCTTTCTTCATACAAGCTTGCCTAGGGCGATCGGTCAAAACTTGTCTTACTATTCGATTGGTCTTCGCACTTTCACCCTAGGCAGTTTGCCTAGGTGTAGCTTCTTGAGGAGGTCAAAACCCAAAATAAGGAGGTTCAGCCGACCCAAAAACCTCCCCTGTCTAAACTACACTAACCAGATTTTTCAGGGTCCTCACCGTCATACAACTTTGCCTAGGTCACTTGCACTCTTGACTTAGGCCATCTGACTTGGTCCGTGTTTCTTCCTAGGGTTCACCTAGGTACTTTGCCTTGCTTGATGTGGTAACTTTTTAGTGTAGTTCAGACATCCCAATTTTGGGACTTAGCCGATTTTTCATGTATTTCCATATGACCCTTAGGGTCCCTTTCTTCATACAAGCTTGCCTAGGGCGATCGGTCAAAACTTGTCTTACTATTCGATTGGTCTTCGCACTTTCACCCTAGGCAGTTTGCCTAGGTGTAGCTTCTTGATGAGGCCAAAACCCAAAATAAGGGGGTTCGGCCGACCTAAAAACCTACCCTGTCTAAACTACACTAACCAGATTTTTCAGGGTCCTCAGCGCCATACAACTTTGCCTAGGTCACTTGTTCTCTTGACTTAGGCCATCTGACTTGGTCCGTGTTTCTTCCTAGGGTTCACCTAGGTACTTTGCCTTGCTTGGTGTGGTAACATTTGAGTGTAGTTCTGACATCCTCATTTTGGGACTTAGCCGATTTTTCGTAAAATACCATATGACCCATCAGGGTCCTTTGCTTCATATAAGTTTGCCTAGCTTGGTGTGGTAACATATGAGTGTAGTTCTGACATCCCCATTTTGGGACTTAGCCGATTTTTCGTAAAATACCATATGACCCATCAGGGTCCTTTGCTTCATATAAGTTTGCCTTGCTTGGTGTGGTAACATATGAGTGTAGTTCTGACATCCCCATTTTGGGACTTAGCCGATTTTTCGTAAAATACCATATGACCCATCAGGGTCCTTTGCTTCATATAAGTTTGCCTTGCTTGGTGTGGTAACATTTGAGTGTAGTTCAGACATCCCCATTTTGGGACTTAGCCGATTTTTCGTAAAATACCATATGACCCATCAGGGTCCTTGCCTTCATATAAGTTTGCCTTGCTTGATGTGGTAACATTTGAGTGTAGTTCAGACATCCCCATTTTGGGACTTAGCCGATTTTTCGTAAAATACCATATGACCCATCAGGGTCCTTTGCTTCATATAAGTTTGCCTTGCTTGGTGTGGTAACATTTGAGTGTAGTTCTGACATCCCCATTTTGGGACTTAGCCGATTTTTCGTAAAATACCATATGACCCATCAGGGTCCTTTGCTTCATATAAGTTTGCCTAGCTTGGTGTGGTAACATATGAGTGTAGTTCTGACATCCCCATTTTGGGACTTAGCCGATTTTTCGTAAAATACCATATGACCCATCAGGGTCCTTTGCTTCATATAAGTTTGCCTTGCTTGGTGTGGTAACATATGAGTGTAGTTCTGACATCCCCATTTTGGGACTTAGCCGATTTTTCGTAAAATACCATATGACCCATCAGGGTCCTTTGCTTCATATAAGTTTGCCTTGCTTGGTGTGGTAACATTTGAGTGTAGTTCAGACATCCCCATTTTGGGACTTAGCCGATTTTTCGTAAAATACCATATGACCCATCAGGGTCCTTGCCTTCATATAAGTTTGCCTTGCTTGATGTGGTAACATTTGAGTGTAGTTCAGACATCCCCATTTTGGGACTTAGCCGATTTTTCGTAAAATACCATATGACCCATCAGGGTCCTTTGCTTCATATAAGTTTGCCTTGCTTGGTGTGGTAACATTTGAGTGTAGTTCTGACATCCACATTTTGGGACTTAGCCGATTTTTCGATCCATACCATATGACCCATCAGGGTCCTTTGCTTCATATAAGTTTGCCTTGCTTGGTGTGGTAACATTTGAGTGTAGTTCTGACATCCCCATTTTGGGACTTAGCCGATTTTTCGTAAAATACCATTTGACCCATATGGGTCCTTTCCTTCATATAAGTTTGCCTTGCTTGGTGTGGTAACATTTGAGTGTAGTTCTGACATCCCCATTTTGGGACTTAGCCGATTTTTCGTAAAATACCATATGACCCATCAGGGTCCTTTGCTTCATATAAGTTTGCCTTGCTTGGTGTGGTAACATTTGAGTGTAGTTCTGACATCCCCATTTTGGGACTTAGCCGATTTTTCGATCCATACCATATGACCCATCAGGGTCCTTTGCTTCATATAAGTTTGCCTTGCTTGGTGTGGTAACATTTGAGTGTAGTTCTGACATCCCCATTTTGGGACTTAGCCGATTTTTCGTAAAATACCATATGACCCATCAGGGTCCTTTGCTTCATATAAGTTTGCCTTGCTTGGTGTGGTAACATTTGAGTGTAGTTCTGACATCCCCATTTTGGGACTTAGCCGATTTTTCGTAAAATACCATATGACCCATCAGGGTCCTTTGCTTCATATAAGTTTGCCTTGCTTGGTGTGGTAACATTTGAGTGTAGTTCTGACATCCCCATTTTGGGACTTAGCCGATTTTTCGATCAATACCATATGACCCATCAGGGTCCTTTGCTTCATATAAGTTTGCCTTGCTTGATGTGGTAACACATGAGTGTAGTTCTGACATCCCCATTTTGGGACTTAGCCGATTTTTCGATCCATCCCATATGACCCATCAGGGTTCTTTTTCTTCATATAAGTTTCCCAAGACTTAGTGCTTTTTTCCTTTGGACACCAATATCACCCTTGCGGGTATCTTTGATCTTCTCACTTTGTATTGGCCGAATGTAGGTCTTGCCATGCCAAACATATAATTGTTCTACACCAAGTCTCTATCTCGTACCGCCAGCTCGGTACATTCGATTAACCTGCCCTTAAGGCACCCGGGACTTAGCCATTTTTTCACATTTTTCATGATTTTGAGGCAACTTTTCTCGACTTTGTCACCTTATATCACCAAGATCCTTTCCCTTTAGGGCTTCACTCTGTTCGTATGATATTTAGCGCTGACTATCACCTTTCTGTCGCTGACCTCAACTTCTTATTCGGTGCCATAGAGCCAGAGATATTTGGTGTATGCTGTTATAAGGGAAGTTTGTCACTTTTTCAAAGGCCCACTTTGGGACGCCCATATCTCACCTTCAGGTATCTTCGATCTTCTTGTCGTCTATGGACGAAACTTAGGCCTTGTCTTGGCCAACTTATAAATGTTCTACGGCCAAGCCGTATCTCTTACCGCCAGCCCGGTATTCATGGACTTAGTTGGATTTTCGCCTCTCGTGGTAACAATTTCAGACTTTGACTCACAATAACACCCAAACGGTCACATGCTAGCGCTTTGCTTGGAAGGAATTATAATTAGCGCTACCTTTTCTCTTTCCATCGATACCTTGTTCGTTCCATTCCATGCCATACAGCCGAAGTTATGATGTTTCCCGTTTTCCATATCATGTGGAGCTTATGCTCTGGGAAAACCATCTAACACCTGTACCACCCTTTTAGGTACCACCGATCTCGAGACTATGTTCGGGCCAAATATAGGTTATAACATGCCCAACTTATAATTGTTCTACACCAAGTCTCTATCTCTTACCGCCTGCTCGGTATTTTACTCGTAAGTCCAAATTTCACAACTTGTACTTTTTGGCCCAATGTACTCGAGTTTCAATTTTGGTAACATTTTTCGACTTTGACGCTTAATAACTTCCAAATCATGCTAGTTAGCGCTTTGCTTTCTTCTAGTCGTATCTAGCGCTGGGTGTTACCTTTCCAAAACATATCCTAGCTCTACAATCCATGCCATACAGCCGGAGCTACATGGTGCACAAGTCAAATCCATTTTAGCCATGTTTCATTTTTGCTAATTTTTGACCACTCGTATCACCCTTCCAGAGTGGTCCGATCTTCTCGCTTTCTATGGACGACTTTTAGGTCTCGTAGAGGCAAACTTATAAGTATTCTACGTCAACCCGCTATCTCTTACCGCTTGCTCGGTATTCTTGGTCTTGTGTGATTTTTGGCCATTTTGGTATTATTTTTCCACTTTGTCGCTTAATAACTCAGTTTTGCTCAACACTTAGCGCTTCGGTTGTTTGGGATTATAGTTAGCGCTCGGTTCGACCTTTCCAACACTGATCTAAGCTTGTCGATCCGTTCCATACAGCCTGAGTTATTCGCGATACCGTGTTTCAATCCATTTCTCAAGTCTCGTTTTGGTCCAACTTTGAACCAGCCATATCACCCTGATGGGTACCTCCGATCTTCTCGCTCTATATTGGCCAAAGTTAGGTCTTGTGGTAACGTACTTATGATTGTTCTACGCCGTGTTCGTAGCTCTTATCGTTCGCCCGCTATTTTCGATCATAAGGTGAATTTTCGCCTCTAAACCACCATTTTTCACCTTTGCCCTCTAATATGACCGACTTGCTCAACACCTAGCGCTTCGCTTGGTAGAACACATAGCTAGCGCTCGTCAAGACCTTTCCAACGCATATCCAAGCTTTCCGATCCGAGCCATACAGCCTGAGCTATAGGCGATACCGTTTTTCCCATTTTCTTGGTCACACGCACTTTAGGGTACCCCTTTTTGCCTTTGACCCTTAATACCTCCTCCGGGTCACTAGTAGGCGCTCAGCTTGGTAGGAAACATAGCTAGAGCAGGCCTTCACCTTTCCAAAACTGCCGAAAGTGTACCGATCCGACATCTAGAACCAAAGTTATGGTCATTCCCATCATGCTCTACTTTCATGGTCAACCTCCACCAAGCACACCTAGGTTGGACCAACTTTCACCAACTCATCTCGAACCCCAAATTTGCTTCGACCTACTAGGTTTCCCTAGTAAAGTGGTCAAAACATCCATTACAACACGACTGGTCTTTCTGGTGGTCGACCTAGGCGACTTTGTTCGACGACCACCACCCCATGGAACTAAAAGACGTCCCTTGATACGGACCACCGATACATTTTCCGGCCTGTCTAAACTACACTCATCGAAATTTTTTTGGGTCCCCACCGTCATACAAGTTTCCCTAGGTCAAGTTTTTCTTCCGGATCGGCCGCGGACCTCACTTTTCATTATCTAGGGAGGCCATAGGGCCCCAAAAGGGGTTTTTTAAAATTTTCGACACTTTCGACTTTGGTCGGATTTTTTCCGATTTTGGTCCGACCTAGGGACTTGGTGGTCCAAGGAGCCTCGGGACCAAACTTTTTTCTCAGGGGTCCCTACCTCCATACAACTTTGCCTAGGTAAATTTTTTGTTCCAAATCGACCGCGGATTTCACTTTTCAATATCTGGGGCTCGTGTAGAGTCCGAATATGAGGTTTTCTCATTTTTCGACATTTTCGACTTTTTTCGACTTTTTTCGGGTTTTTCGACCTAGGGGTCCGCCGAACAAATTTTGGGTCAAAAATTTTTATTGAACTAGTCGAAAGTACGCAAAAAGATAAGACTTTTTGCCGAAGACACCATGCCCCGGAACCGACTCCTTCCCCTTCAAAATAGGGGACAAACGTGATTTTTGAAACTTTTCCTTAGGGAGCCCAAGACTTAGAAAATTTTCAAATTCTCGATTTTTCGATTGCGAGCTAGCGCTTTGCGGTCTTCGGCAATGTTGTAGATCTCGACGAGATAAAACTTTTTGGTCAAGGGACATTTTGCCCTCCGACCCCTCCTTCCCCCCGCAAATCGCCCCCCAAAGTGCAATTTTTGCATTTTCACCTCTTTGCATGCACTGTTCGGCCCAAATGGCCACTTTCTATGGGTCTGAGCGCTTTGCGGTCTTCGGCAAACTTTTAGAGCGTACCAAGCCCTAATTATAATTGTTCTACACCAACTTCGTACCTCTTCATCCCTGGCCGCTATTCGCGTACCAAGGTAATTTTTGTTCATTTTATCAACATTTTTCATCTTTGACTGTTTATATCGGCCTTGCCATGAACCGATAGCGCTTCGCTGTGTTCTAACGTAAGTTAGTACTACTCAATACCTTTCCAAATCATGTCTTAGATTGTCATTTGCTTGCTTACAGCCGGAGCTATGAGCGATACCGTAAAAAGTACCGAAACTTGGAAAAATCCTTGGATCGCCCATATCCCCCCTTTGGGGACCAGATATCGAAAAAAGTTCTTATTCAAAAAGTTGCGCCTTAACGTGTTCTAGTTATGCCTAGAACATTTCACTTCGCTAGCTGGCCTGCAACTTAGCCGTAATTGGGATTTTAGGGTGTTCATGGAGGGCCCATTTCCTGCGACTTGGTATCTTTTGGGCCCTATGTTTCTCTAATATCTCCACAAGTTTTCCAGATAGCTTTCTCATACTTTCAGGGTGCCTAGAGCACCTCAAGACCTTTCCAACGCTATGCCGTTTGCCTCGCTCGGACATCTACAGCCGAAGTTATTCGAGGTACACGGTACCTTACCCTGTTTTCTCAGTACTTGGTCGAAAATTTCGATCAGCCATATGACCGACTTGGACAACCCTGAGCGGGTTGGCCCCATATAACTAAACTTTTGTCTCTTGTAGGCAAACTTATAAATGTTCTACGTCAACTCGCTATCTCGTACCGCCTTGACGGTATACTTGGTCCAAGGGCCATTTCCAGCGACTTGGTCGCAATTTCGCTCTAAGTTTCGCTAATACCTTCGTCCGTGGACATGGTGATTTTTTGTTCGTATTTTTCCTTGATAGTCCCACTCAAGACTATTCCATACCAGAGCCAAGCGTCCCGCTAAGTGCCATACAGCCTGAGCAGTAATTCATGAAAGGTACCTCTACCAGTTTTTGCCATACTTGGGTACAAACTTTGTATCGCCCATATCTCCACTTTGGAGGCCAGCCAGCACCTTTGCCCCATATACTTTTTTCTTGGTCATACCATGCACTAAATATAATTGTTCTACGCCAACTTGCTATCTCTTCTCTAACTTGCCGTTATTCTTGGTCCAAGTCCCATTTCATTCGTTTTCGGACCCATTTTGCCATATGTTTCACTAATAGCTTCGCCCATAGACAAGCTGATATTCTGTTTGTATTTTTGCTTGATAGTCCCACTCAAGACCATTCCAAAACACACCGCAACTTGTCGCTCGGTGGCAAACTGACCGAGTTATAATTCATGAAAGATACCTCAACTTGGTACACCATGTGGTCGGCCCAAACCATATACCGACCAAACGACCGACTTGGAGCACCCTGACCGGGTTGCCCCCATATAATGAAAGTTGCGTCTCTACACGCCCAACTTATGAATATTCTACGCCAAGTCGCTATCTCTTACTGGTAAGCCGGTATTCACCTTCCAAGGGTGATTTTGGTCAAGTGCCATTTCCTGCGACTTGGTCCCCGAATTGGACCATCATCACCTAATATCTCCGTGGTCTTTCAACTCAGCCTCATAAAACTTTCAGGGTAGATAGGTCTCCCCAAGACCTTTCCAACGGTGAGCCGTTTGCCTCGCTCGGCCATCTACAGCCGAAGTTATTAATGGTACTTGGTACCTTACCCTGTTTTTTCCATACTTGTTCGTACTTGGGTACAAACTTTGGATCGCCCATATCTCCACTTTGGAGGCCAGCTAGCACCTTGGCCCCATATACTTTTTTGTTGGTCATGCCATGCACCAAATATAATTGTTCTACGCCAACTTGCTATCTCTTCTCCAACTTGCCGTTATTCTTGGTCCAATTCCCATTTCATTCGTTTTTGGACCCATTTTGCTATATGTTTCACTAATAGCTTCGGCCATGGACAAGCTGATTTTCGATTGGTATTTTTCCTTGATAGTCCCACTCAAGACCATTCCAAAACACACCGCAGCTTGTCGCTCGGTGGCAAACTGACCAAGTTATAATTCATGAAAGGTACCTCAACTTGGCACACCACGTGGTCGGCCCAAACCATAAACCAACCAAACGACCGACTTGGAGCACCCTGACCGGGTTGGCCCCATATAATAAAAGTTGCGTCTCTACACGCCCAACTTATGAATATTCTACGCCAAGTCGCTATCTCTTACCGGTAAGCCGGTATTCACCTTCCAAGGGTGATTTTGGTCAAGCGCCATTTCCTGCGACTTGGTCCCCGAATTGGACCATCATCACCTAATATCTCCGTGGTCTTTCAACTCAGCCTCATGAAACTTTCAGGGTAGATAGGTCTCCCCAAGACCTTTCCAACGGTGAGCCGTTTGCCTCGCTCGGCCATCTACAGCCGAAGTTATTAATGGTACTTGGTACCTTACCCTGTTTTTTCCATACTTGTTCGTACTTGGGTACAAACTTTGGATCGCCCATATCTCCACTTTGGAGGCCAGCCAGCACCTTGGCCCCATATACTTTTTTGTTGGTGATACCATGCACCAAATATAGTTGTTCTACGCAAGCTTGCTATCTCTTCTCCAACTTGCGGTTATTTTTGACTCAAGTCCCATTTCCACAGTTTTTGGTACCAATTTGCTCTATGTTTCGCTAATAGCTTCGCCCAAGGACTTTGTGATTTTTTGTTCGCATTTTTCCTAAATAGTCCCACTCAAGACTATTCCAAATCACACCTTAGCTTGTCGCTCAGTGCCATACAGCCAGAGTTTTAATTCATGAAAGGTACATCACCTTGGTACACCACGTGGTCGGTCCAAACCATCAACCAACCATATGACCGACTTCGAGTCGAGCTAGCGGCTAGGCTCAATATAATGAAATGCGTGTCTTGATGCGGGCTACTGACGGTCTGAACAATGTAGCTCGCTAGCTCGTCTCTAAACTTGTGTTTTGGTCGAATATTGGGTGTTCATGTACCACTTCGGGTAACATGGACTTTGGTGCAACTTTACCACTTGTGCACTTAATAACTTCCCGGTCATTCAAGTCTTTGCCTTCATACTTTCAGGGTAGTTAGGTCTCGTCGAGACCTTTCCATACATATGCCAAACTCATCGATCGGACATCTATAGCCCGAGTTATTCGCGGTACACCGTACCTTACCCTGTTTTTTCCTCAATTGGGTACAAACCTTGGAACACCCATATCGCCCCTTTAGAGACTAGCTGGCACGTTGGCCTCATATAATGATAAGTGCACCTCAACTAGGGCTACTGACGGTCAGAACATTTCAACTTGCTAGCTCGGGCCCACACTTGTGTTTTTCTCGAATATATGGTTCAAGTGTGCCACTTTGGGCACTTTTGGACATTTTGTCCCCACACAACTTTCTTGCCTTGGTAGATAGGGTCTTGTGATCTTGGGCAAAAAGATGCACCAAGATAAAGTCTAACTTTCGTTCTTGTACCGCAAAGCGCTATCTCAAACACCCGAGGAGATAGAAAGTGATTATGTTCGGTATATCGGTCTTCCATGGCCTACTATGGTAAACCCCTGCAGGTATGCAACCGAAGGTGCTTGGTACATGTATTTGGTGCAATATCGGTGCAAAGTAGGTGTTTCCTTGATCGGGCTATAACTTTCTTGGTTGATGTTGGATTGCTTTGCGGTCTTCGGGGGATAGTTAGGGAACATGTTGGCCAACATTTCCTTATTCCTCAGCCTGGCCGTACCTCTTACCGTCTAGGCGGTATACATGCTCTAAGTTGGAACTTGTGTTCCTTTGGGTAACTTCTCTGACTTTGACGCTTAATAACTTTCGTTCATATGCAGTCTAAGCTCTGCAACTCTCAGGAAAGCTAGTACTACTCATTTCCTTTCCATATCAGTCTTTGGCTTGTCGATCCGATGTCTACAGCCTTACTTATTCACGTTCCCTGTGAAGGTAGGTTTTTGCCCATTTTCCAGTTCATGTGGTAACATTCCCAGACTTTGCCGGCTTTCTCTTCATGTGGTAACTTGCTTGCTCATGTGGTAACTTGGAAGTGTATTTCTGACAGACCCAATCTGGGACTTAGCCGATTTTTCTCTGCATATTATATGGATCCATCACTAGGCCATCTTGCTTGCTCATGTGGTAACTTGGAAGTGTATTTCTGACAGACCCAATCTGGGACTTAGCCGATTTTTCTCTTCATATCATATGGATCCATCACTAGGCCATCTTGCTTGCTTGTGTGGTAACTTGATAGTGTATGTCTGACAGACCCAATCTGGGACTTAGCCGATTTTTCTCTTCATATTATATGGATCCTGGACTTAGCCGATTTTTCTCTTCATATCATATGGATCCATCACTAGGCCATCTTGCTTGCTTGTGTGGTAACTTGAAAGTGTATGTCTGACAGACCCAATCTGGGACTTAGCCGATTTTTCTCTTCATATTATATGGATCCTGGACTTAGCCAATT
>NW_026525124.1:362500-397500 GCF_943734705.1 Anopheles coustani | reverse complement strand
ACCACAAGCACGCCTTCTCCTCGTACTTCCGCCTCACGCGGGAACACGGACGCTCTAAATACTTCGAATTCCAATGCCAGTATATTGTAAACCACGGGTTCTTTAATGCTAGCGGGTCGTCGCGACCCTAGTTAACATCATGGTGCACGTCTCGTGACGGGTGTCACGGCGTAGTTAAATGTATGCGATACATTTCTCAAATATAAGCGCTCAGTCATCTGTACATCATGGTAGGTTCCCACGACGTGCAATATGCGTTCAACTTATCAATGTTCATGTGTCCTGCAGTTCACATTATGACGCGCAGTTAGCTGCGGTCTTCATCGATCCATGAGCCGAGTGATCCACTGCCGAGGGTGACTAACTTGCGTAAGCCGCCGCTGTGCGCGTATACCCGTTCCCCGTAGGGAGGAGCAAGCCGCCGCTTAGAGACGAAGCATAAAGTGTCCTCATTCCACATAGGGCAAGCTGGATGAATCCATTTTACCCAGGACGGCCGAAGCGGCGTGGACCAGGGGAGAACTGAACCTTATACTTCACACCACAGTAAGTCTACGTGTCCTCTTCCACATAGGGCAAGCTAGAACTAACTATCTTACCCAGGACTGCCGAAGCAGCGTGGACCAGGGGAGGAACACACTTTTCATGGAAACGTAAGGCATCCATGACTGCCATAACGTAAGCCGCCGCTGTGCGCGTATACCCGTTCCCCGTAGGGAGGAGCAAGCCGCCGCTTAGAGACGAAACATAAAGTGTCCTCATTCCACATAGGGCAAGCTGGATGAATCCATTTTACCCAGGACGGCCGAAGCGGCGTGGACCAGGGGAGAACTGAACTTTATGCTTCACACCACAGTAAGTCTTCGTGTCCTCTTCCACATAGGGCAAGCTAGAACTAACTATCTTACCCAGGACTGCCGAAGCAGCGTGGACCAGGGGAGGAACACACTTTTCATAGAAACGTAAGGCATCCATGACTGCCATAGTGCGTAAGCCGCCGCTGTGCGCGTAAACCCGTTCCCCGTAGGGAGGAGTCAAGCCGCCGCTTAGAGACGAAGTATGAAGTGTCCTCTTCCACATAGGGCAAGCTAGAATGAACTATCTTACCCAGGACCGCCGAAGCAGCGTGGACCAGGGGAGAACTGAACTTTATACTTCACACCACAGTATTGAGTAATGTGCCCTCTTCCACATAGGGCAAGCTGGAATGTTCCATTTTACCCAGGACGGCCGAAGCGGCGTGGACCAGTGGAGGACTACACAATCATGAGGTTTGATATCGACTTGTGTGTTTCAATAGGATACCGATGGTATGGTTTGAACCGATTTGATTTAGCCATTCTGAAGTCATCACTTGGTTGAAGCGCTGAACTAGGGAGGCATCGTTTACATATATATTGGTTTTCGCATGCTCTACTAGGTTAATGTCATGAGGTTGGCTATCGAGCATGCCCAAGTGATGACTTGATTGTGTGCTTGCTTGAATTCTTCACATTTCATACCATCGGTTAGTTGTCGAATCATTCCTCGATCATAACCTTCGTTCTTGGTTCATGTATGCTCTCTTCCACATAGGGCAAGCTAGAATTAACTATCTTACCCAGGACCGCCGAAGCAGCGTGGACCAGGGGAGAACTATACTTTGTCTTGTATGCCCTCTTCCACATAGGGCAAGCTAGAACTAACTATCTTACCCAGGACCGCCGAAGCAGCGTGGACCAGTGGAGGACTATACTTTGTTCATAACACCACAGTATTGAGTAATGTGCCCTCTTCCACATAGGGCAAGCTAGAATGAACTATCTTACCCAGGACCGCCGGAGCAGTGTGGACCAGTGGAGGACTACACAATCATGAGGTTTGATATCGACTTGTGTGTTTCAATAGGGTACCGATGGTATGTTTTGAACCGATTTGATTTAGCCATTCTGAAGTCATCACTTGGTTGAAGCGCTGAACTAGGGAGGGGCATCGTTTACATATATATTGGTTTTCGCATGCTCTACTAGGTTAATGTCATAGGGTTGGCTATCGAGCATGCCCAAGTGATGACTTGATTGTGTGCTTGCTTGAATTCTTCACATTTCATACCATCGGTTAGTTGTCGAATCATTCCTCGATCATAACCTTCGTTCTTGGTTCATGTATGCTCTCTTCCACATAGGGCAAGCTAGAATTAACTATCTTACCCAGGACCGCCGAAGCAGCGTGGACCAGGGGAGAACTATACTTTGTCTTGTATGCCCTCTTCCACATAGGGCAAGCTAGAATGAACTATCTTACCCAGGACCGCCGGAGCAGCGTGGACCAGTGGAGGACTATACTTTGTTCATTACACCACAGTATTAAGTATGGTGTCCTCTTCCACATAGGGCAAGCTAGAATTAACTATCTTACCCAGGACCGCCGGTAAGGGGAGATGCCTTTAAGTAGGGATGCTGTATTAAGATGGGAGTTGAAGAAGATCAAGATTCATCTCCATGCAGCATCCCATTCATCTCCCAGCATCCTATCATATGTTTTTCTTAGAATTTATGAAAAATCGACTAAGTCCGAGATGCCTTTAAGTAGGGATGCTGAATTAAGATGGGAGATGAAGAAGATCAAGATTCATCTCCATGCAGCATCCCATTCATCTCCCAGCATCCTAACATATGAATTTCTATGAATTTATGAAAAATCGACTAAGTCCGAGATGCCTTTAAGTAGGGATGCTGTATTGAGATGGGAGATGGAGTAGATCAAGATTCATCTCCATGCAGCATCCCATTCATCTCGCAGCATCCTAACATATGAATTTCTATGAATTTATGAAAAATCGACTAAGTCCGAGATGGCTTTAAGTAGGGATGCTGTATTAAGATGGGAGATGTAGGAGATCAAGATGCATCTCCATGCAGCATCCCATTCATCTCGCAGCATCCTAACATATATTTTTCTTAGAATTTATGAAAAATCGACTAAGTCCGAGATGCCTTTAAGTAGGGATGCTGTATTAAGATGGGAGATGAAGAAGATCAAGATTCATCTCCATGCAGCATCCCATTCATCTCCCAGCATCCTAACATATGAATTTCTATGAATTTATGAAAAATCGACTAAGTCCGAGATGCCTTTAAGTAGGGATGCTGTATTGAGATGAGAGATGTAGGAGATCAAGATTCATCTCCATGCAGCATCCCATTCATCTCGCAGCATCCTAACATATGAATTTCTATGAATTTATGAAAAATCGACTAAGTCCGAGATGCCTTTAAGTAGGGATGCTGTATTGAGATGGGAGATGTAGGAGATCAAGATTCATCTCCATGCAGCATCCCATTCATCTCCCAGCATCCTAACATATGAATTTCTTAGAATTTATGAAAAATCGACTAAGTCCGAGATGGCTTTAAGTAGGGATGCTGTATTAAGATGGGAGATGTAGGAGATCAAGATTCATCTCCATGCAGCATCCCATTCATCTCGCAGCATCCTAACATATGAATTTCTATGAATTTATGAAAAATCGACTAAGTCCGAGATGCCTTTAAGTAGGGATGCTGTATTGAGATGGGAGATGAGGAAGATCAAGATTCATCTCCATGCAGCATCCCATTCATCTCGCAGCATCCTAACATATGTTTTTCTTAGAATTTATGAAAAATCGACTCAGTCCGAGATGCCTTCAAGTAGGGATGCTGTATTAAGTTGGGAGATGCAGAAGATCAAGATTCATCTCCATGCAGCATCCCATTCATCTCGCAGCATCCTAACATATGTTTTTCTTAGAATTTATGAAAAATCGACTCAGTCCGAGATGCCTCTAAGTAGGGATGCTGTATTAAGATGGGAGATGAAGAAGATCAAGATTCATCTCCATGCAGCATCCCATTCATCTCGCAGCATCCTAACATATGTTTTTCTTAGAATTTATGAAAAATCGACCAAGTCCGAGATTCCCTTAAGTAGGGATGCTGTATTAAGATGGGAGATGAAGAAGATCAAGATTCATCTCCATGCAGCATCCCATTCATCTCCCAGCATCCTAACATGTGAATTTTTTAGAGTTTAGGAAAAATCGACTAAGTCCGAGATGCCTCTAAGTAGGGATGCTGTATTAAGATGGGAGATGAAGAAGATCAAAATTCATCTCCATGCAGCATCACATTCCTCTCGCAGCATCCTAACATATGTTTCTCTCAGAATTTATGAAAAATCGACTAAGTCCGAGATGCCTTTAAGTAGGGATGCTGTATTAAGATGGGAGATGAAGAAGATCAAGATACATCTCCATGCAGCATCCCATTTATCTCCCAACTTCCTTACATATGAATTTCTTAGAATTTATGAAAAATCGACTAAGTCCGAGATGCCTTTAAGTAGGGATGCTGTATAAAGATGGGAGATGAAGAAGATCAAGATTCATCTTCAAGCAGCATTCCATTCATCTCGCAGCATCCTAACATATGTTTTTCTTAGAATTTATGAAAAATCGACTAAGTCCGAGATGCCTTTAAGTAGGGATGCTGTATAAAGATGGGAGATGAAGAAGATCAAGATTCATCTTCAAGCAGCATTCCATTCATCTCCCAACTTCCTTACATATGAATTTCTTAGAATTTATGAAAAATCGACTAAGTCCGAGATGCCTTTAAGTAGGGATGCTGTATTAAGAAAGGAGATGAAGAAGATCAAGATTCATCTCCATGCAGCATCCAATTCATCTCCCAGCATCCTAACATGTGAATTTCTTAGAATTTATGAAAAATCGACTCAGTCCGAGATGCCTCTAAGTAGGGATGCTGTATTGAGATGGGAGATGAAGAAGATCAAGATTCATCTCCATGCAGCATCCCATTCATCTCGCTGCATCCAAACATATGTTTTTCTAAGAATTTATGGAAAATCGACTAAGTCCGAGATGCCTTTAAGTAGGGATGCTGTATTAAGATGGGAGATGAAGAAGATCAAGATTCATCTCCATGCAGCATCCCATGCATCTCCCAGCATCCTAACATATGTTTTTCTTAGAATTTATTAAAAATCGACTAAGTCCGAGATGACTTTAAGTAGGGATGCTGTATTGAGATGGGAGATGAAGAAGATCAAGATACATCTCCATGCAGCATCCCATTCATCTCGCAGCATCCTAACATATGAATTTCTTAGAATTTATGAAAAATCGACTAAGTCCGAGATGCCTTTAAGAAGTAATGCTGTATTGAGATGGGAGATGAAGAAGATCAAGATTCATCTCCATGCAGCATCCCATTCATCTCGCAGCATCCTAACATATGTTTTTCTTAGAATTTATGAAAAATCGACTAAGTCCGAGGTGCCCTTAAGTAGGGATGCTGTATTGAGATGGGAGATGAGGAAGATCAAGATTCATCTCCATGCAGCATCCCATTCATCTCGCAGCATCCTAACATATGTTTTTCTTAGAATTTATGAAAAATCGACTAAGTCCGAGATGCCTTTAAGTAGGGATGCTGTATTAAGATGGGAGATGAAGAAGATCAAGATTCATCTCCATGCAGCATCCCATTCATCTCGCAGCATCCTAACATATGTTTTTCTTAGAATTTATGAAAAATCGACTAAGTCCGAGATGCCTTTTAGTAGGGATGCTGTATTAAGATGGGAGATGAAGAAGATCAAGATTCATCTCCATGCAGCATCCCATTCATCTCGCAGCATCCTAACATATGTTTTACTTAGAATTTATGAAAAATCGACTAAGTCCGAGGTGCCTTTAAGTAGGGATGCTGTATTAAGACGGGAGATGTAGGAGATCAAGATTCATATCCATGCAGCATCCCATTCATCTCCCAGCATCCTAACATATGAATTTCTTAGAATTTATGAAAAATCGACTAAGTCCGAGATGGCTTTAAGTAGGGATGCTGTATTAAGATGGGAGATGTAGGAGATCAAGATTCATCTCCATGCAGCATCCCATTCATCTCCCAGCATCCTAACATATGAATTTCTTAGAATTTATGAAAAATCGACTAAGTCCGAGATGACTTTAAGTAGGGATGCTGTATTGAGATGGGAGATGAAGAAGATCAAGATACATCTCCATGCAGCATCCCATTCATCTCGCAGCATCCTAACATATGAATTTCTAAGAATTTATGAAAAATCGACTAAGTCCGAGATGCCTTTAAGAAGGGATGCTGTATTGAGATGGGAGATGAAGAAGATCAAGATTCATCTCCATGCAGCATCCCATTCATCTCGCAGCATCCTAACATATGTTTTTCTTAGAATTTATGAAAAATCGACTAAGTCCGAGGTGCCCTTAAGTAGGGATGCTGTATTAAGATGGGAGATGAGGAAGATCAAGATTCATCTCCATGCAGCATCCCATTCATCTCGCAGCATCCTAACATATGTTTTTCTTAGAATTTATGAAAAATCGACTAAGTCCGAGATGCCCTTAAGTAGGGATGCTGTATTGAGATGGGAGATGAGGAAGATCAAGATTCATCTCCATGCAGCATCCCATTCATCTCGCAGCATCCTAACATATGTTTTTCTTAGAATTTATGAAAAATCGACTAAGTCCGAGATGCCTTTAAGTAGGGATGCTGTATTAAGATGGGAGATGAAGAAGATCAAGATTCATCTCCATGCAGCATCCCATTCATCTCGCAGCATCCTAACATATGTTTTTCTTAGAATTTATGAAAAATCGACTAAGTCCGAGATGCCTTTTAGTAGGGATGCTGTATTAAGATGGGAGATGAAGAAGATCAAGATTCATCTCCATGCAGCATCCCATTCATCTCGCAGCATCCTAACATATGTTTTTCTTAGAATTTATGAAAAATCGACTAAGTCCGAGATGCCGTTAAGTAGGGATGCTGTATTAAGATGGGAGATGAAGAAGATCAAGATTCATCTCCATGCAGCATCCCATTCATCTCGCAGCATCCTAACATATGAATTGCTATGAATTTATGAAAAATCGACTAAGTCCGAGATGCCTTTAAGTAGGGATGCTGTATTGAGATGGGAGATGTAGGAGATCAAGATTCATCTCCATGCAGCATCCCATTCATCTCCCAGCATCCTAACATATGAATTTCTATGAATTTATGAAAAATCGACTAAGTCCGAGATGCCTTTAAGTAGGGATGCTGTATTGAGATGGGAGATGGAGTAGATCAAGATTCATCTCCATGCAGCATCCCATTCATCTCGCAGCATCCTAACATATGAATTTCTATGAATTTATGAAAAATCGACTAAGTCCGAGATGGCTTTAAGTAGGGATGCTGTATTAAGATGGGAGATGTAGGAGATCAAGATGCATCTCCATGCAGCATCCCATTCATCTCGCAGCATCCTAACATATGTTTTTCTTAGAATTTATGAAAAATCGACTAAGTCCGAGATGCCGTTAAGTAGGGATGCTGTATTAAGATGGGAGATGAAGAAGATCAAGATTCATCTCCATGCAGCATCCCATTCATCTCGCAGCATCCTAACATATGAATTTCTATGAATTTATGAAAAATCGACTAAGTCCGAGATGCCTTTAAGTAGGGATGCTGTATTGAGATGGGAGATGTAGGAGATCAAGATTCATCTCCATGCAGCATCCCATTCATCTCCCAGCATCCTAACATATGAATTTCTATGAATTTATGAAAAATCGACTAAGTCCGAGATGCCTTTAAGTAGGGATGCTGTATTGAGATGGGAGATGGAGTAGATCAAGATTCATCTCCATGCAGCATCCCATTCATCTCGCAGCATCCTAACATATGAATTTCTATGAATTTATGAAAAATCGACTAAGTCCGAGATGGCTTTAAGTAGGGATGCTGTATTAAGATGGGAGATGTAGGAGATCAAGATGCATCTCCATGCAGCATCCCATTCATCTCGCAGCATCCTAACATATATTTTTCTTAGAATTTATGAAAAATCGACTAAGTCCGAGATGCCTTTAAGTAGGGATGCTGTATTAAGATGGGAGATGAAGAAGATCAAGATTCATCTCCATGCAGCATCCCATTCATCTCCCAGCATCCTAACATATGAATTTCTATGAATTTATGAAAAATCGACTAAGTCCGAGATGCCTTTAAGTAGGGATGCTGTATTGAGATGAGAGATGTAGGAGATCAAGATTCATCTCCATGCAGCATCCCATTCATCTCGCAGCATCCTAACATATGAATTTCTATGAATTTATGAAAAATCGACTAAGTCCGAGATGCCTTTAAGTAGGGATGCTGTATTGAGATGGGAGATGTAGGAGATCAAGATTCATCTCCGTGCAGCATCCCATTCATCTCCCAGCATCCTAACATATGAATTTCTTAGAATTTATGAAAAATCGACTAAGTCCGAGATGGCTTTAAGTAGGGATGCTGTATTAAGATGGGAGATGTAGGAGATCAAGATTCATCTCCATGCAGCATCCCATTCATCTCCCAGCATCCTAACATATGAATTTCTTAGAATTTATGAAAAATCGACTAAGTCCGAGATGCCTTTAAGTAGGGATGCTGTATTAAGATGGGAGATGAAGAAGATCAAGATTCATCTCCATGCAGCATCCCATTCATCTCGCAGCATCCTAACATATGTTTTTCTTAGAACTTATGAAAAATCGACTAAGTCCGAGATGCATTTAAGTAGGGATGCTGTATTAAGATGGGAGATGAAGAAGATCAAGATTCATCTCCATGCAGCATCCCATTCATCTCGCAGCATCCTAACATATGAATTTCTATGAATTTATGAAAAATCGACTAAGTCCGAGATGCCTTTAAGTAGGGATGCTGTATTGAGATGAGAGATGTAGGAGATCAAGATTCATCTCCATGCAGCATCCCATTCATCTCCCAGCATCCTAACATATGAATTTCTTAGAATTTATGAAAAATCGACTAAGTCCGAGATGCCTTCAAGTAGGGATGCTGTATTAAGATGGGAGATGAAGAAGATCAAGATTTATCTCCATGCAGCATCCCATTCATCTCGCAGCATCCTAACATATGAATTTCTTAGAATTTATGAAAAATCGACTCAGTCCGAGATGCCTTCAAGTAGGGATGCTGTATTAAGTTGGGAGATGCAGAAGATCAAGATTCATCTCCATGCAGCATCCCATTCATCTCGCAGCATCCTAACATATGTTTTTCTTAGAATTTATGAAAAATCGACTAAGTCCGAGATGCCTTTAAGTAGGGATGCTGTTTTGGGATGGGAGATGAAGAAGATCAAGATTCATCTCCATGCAGCATCCCATTCATCTCGCAGCATCCTAACATATGTTTTTCTTAGAATTTATGAAAAATCGACTCAGTCCGAGATGCCTCTAAGTAGGGATGCTGTATTAAGATGGGAGATGAAGAAGATCAAGATTCATCTCCATGCAGCATCCCATTCATCTCGCAGCATCCTAACATATGTTTTTCTTAGAATTTATGAAAAATCGACCAAGTCCGAGATGCCCTTAAGTAGGGATGCTGTATTAAGATGGGAGATGAAGAAGATCAAGATTCATCTCCATGCAGCATCCCATTCATCTCCCAGCATCCTAACATATGTTTTACTTAGAAGTTATGAAAAATCTACTAAGTCCGAGATGCCTTTACGTAGGGATGCTGTATTAAGATGGGAGATGTAGAAGATCAAGATTCATCTCCATGCAGCATCCCATTCATCTCGCAGCATCCTAACATATGAATTTCTTAGAATATATGAAAAATCGGCTAAGTCCGAGATGCCTTTAAATAGTAATGCTGTATTAAAATGGGAGATGTAGAAGATCAAGATTCATCTCCATGCAGCATCCCATTCATCTCGCAGCATCCTAACATATGTTTTTCTTAGAATTTATGAAAAATCGACTAAGTCCGAGATGCCTTTAAGTAGGGATGCTGTATTGAGATGGGAGATGTAGAAGATCAAGATTCATCTCCATGCAGCATCCCATTTATCTCGCAGCATCCTAACATATGAATTTCTTAGAATTTATGAAAAATCGACTAAGTCCGAGATGCCTTTAAGTAGGGATGCTGTATTAAGACGGGAGATGAAGAAGATCAAGATTCATCTCCATGCAGCATCCCATTTATCTCGCAGCATCCTAACCTATGTTTTTCTAAGAATTTATGAAAAATCGACTAAGTCCGAGATGCCTTTAAGTAGGGATGCTGTATTAAGGTAGGAGATGTAAAAGATCAAGATTTATCTCCATGCAGCATCCCATTCATCTCGCAGCATCCTAACATATGAATTTCTTAGAATTTATGAAAAATCGACTAAGTCCGAGATACCTTTAAGTAGGGATGCTGTATTGAGATGGGAGATGATGGAGATCAAGATACATCTCCATGCAGCATCCCATACATCTCGCAGCATCCTAACATATGTTTTTCTTAGAATTTATGAAAAATCGACTAAGTCCGAGATGCCTGTAAGTAGGGATGCTGTATTAAGATGGGAGATGAAGAAGATCTAGATTCATCTCCATGCAGCATCTCATTCATCTCGCAGCATCCAAACATATGTTTTTATTAGAATTTATGAAAAATCGACTAAGTCCGAGATGCCTTTAAGTAGGGATGCTGTATTAAGATGGGAGATTAAGAAGATCAAGATTCATCTCCATGCAGCATCCCATTCATCTCCCAGCATCCTAACATATGTTTTTCTTCGAATTTATGAAAAATCGACTAAGTCCGAGATGCCTTTAAGTAGGGATGCTGTATTAAGATGGGAGATGAAGAAGATCAAGATTCATCTCCATGCAGCATCCCATTCATCTCGCAGCATCCTAACATATGAATTTCTAAGAATTTATGAAAAATCGACTAAGTCCGAGATGCCTTTAAGTAGGGATGCTGTATTGAGATGGGAGATGAAGAAGATCAAGATTAATCTCCATGCAGCATCCCATTCATCTCGCAGCATCCTAACATATGAATTTCTAAGAATTTATGAAAAATCGACTAAGTCCGAGATGCCTTTAAGTAGGGATGCTGTATTGAGATGGGAGATGAAGAAGATCAAGATTCATCTCCATGCAGCATCCCATTCATCTCCCAGCATCCTAACATATGTTTTTCTTAGAATTTATGTAAAATCGACTAAGTCCGAGATGCCTTTAAGCAGGGATGCTGTATTGAGATGGGAGATGAAGAAGATCAAGATTCATCTCCATGCAGCATCCCATTCATCTCCCAGCATCCTAACATATGTTTTTCTTAGAATTTATGTAAAATCTACTAAGTCCGAGATGCCTTTAAGTGGGGTTGCTGTATTAAGATGGGAGATGAAGAAGATCAAGATTCATCTCCATGCAGCATCCCATTCATCTCGCAGCATCCTCACATATGAATTTCTATGAATTTATGAAAAATCGACTAAGTCCGAGATGCCTTTAAGTAGGGATGCTGTATTGAGATGGGAGATGTAGGAGATCAAGATTCATCTCCATGCAGCATCATATTCATCTCCCAGCATCCTAACATATGAATTTCTAAGAATTTATGAAAAATCGACTAAGTCCGAGATGCCTTTAAGCAGGGATGCTGTATTAAGATGGGAGATGAAGAAGATCAAGATTAATCTCCATGCAGCATCCCATTCATCTCCCAACATCCTAACATATGAATTTCTTAGAATTTATGAAAAATCGACTATGTCCGAGATGCCTTTAAGTAGGGATGCTGTATTGAGATGGGAGATGAAGAAGATCAAGATTCATCTCCATGCAGCATCCCATTCATCTCCCAGCATCCTAACATATGTTTTTCTTAGAATTTATGAAAAATCGACTAAGTCCGAGATGCATTTAAGTAGGGATGCTGTATTAAGATGGGAGATGGAGAAGATCAAGATTCATCTCCATGCAGCATCCCATTTATCTCGCAGCATCCTAACCTATGTTTTTCTAAGAATTTATGAAAAATCGACTAAGTCCGAGATGCCTTTCAGTAGGGATGCTGTATTATGATGGGAGATGAAGAAGATCAAGATTCATCTCCATGCAGCATCCCATTCATCTCGCAGCATCCTAACATATGTTTTTCTAAGAATTTATGAAAAATCGACTAAGTCCGAGATGCCTTTAAGAAGGGATGCTGTAATGAGATGATAGATGCAGAAGATCAAGAATCATCTCCATGCAGCATCCCATACATCTCGCAGCATCCTAACATATGAATTTCTTAGAATTTATGAAAAATCGACTAAGTCCGAGATGCCTTTAAGTAGGGATGCTGTATTGAGATGGGAGATGTAGGAGATCAAGATTCATCTCCATGCAGCATCTCATTCATCTCGCAGCATCCTAACATATGTTTTACTTAGAAGTTATGAAAAATCTACTAAGTCCGAGATGCCTTTACGTAGGGATGCTGTATTAAGATGGGAGATGTAGAAGATCAAGATTCATCTCCATGCAGCATCCCATTCATCTCGCAGCATCCTAACATATGAATTTCTTAGAATTTATGAAAAATCGGCTAAGTCCGAGATGCCTTTACGTAGGGATGCTGTATTAAGATGGGAGATGTAGAAGATCAAGATTCATCTCCATGCAGCATCCCATTCATCTCGCAGCATCCTAACATATGAATTTCTTAGAATTTATGAAAAATCGGCTAAGTCCGAGATGCCTTTACGTAGGGATGCTGTATTAAGATGGGAGATGTAGAAGATCAAGATTCATCTCCATGCAGCATCCCATTCATCTCGCAGCATCCTAACATATGAATTTCTTAGAATTTATGAAAAATCGACTAAGTCCGAGATGCCTTTAAGTAGGGATGCTGTATTAAGACGGGAGATGAAGAAGATCAAGATTCATCTCCATGCAGCATCCCATTTATCTCGCAGCATCCTAACCTATGTTTTTCTAAGAATTTATGAAAAATCGACTAAGTCCGAGATGCCTTTCAGTAGGGATGCTGTATTATGATGGGAGATGAAGAAGATCAAGATTCATCTCCATGCAGCATCCCATTCATCTCGCAGCATCCTACCATATGTTTTTCTAAGAATCTATGAAAAATCGACTAAGTCCGAGATGCCTTTAAGTAGGGATGCTGTATTAAGGTAGGAGATGTAAAAGATCAAGATTTATCTCCATGCAGCATCACATTCATCTCGCAGCATCCTAACATATGTTTTTCTTAGAATTTATGAAAAATCGACTAAGGCCGAGATGCCTTTAAGTAGGGATGCTGTATTATGATGGGAGATGAAGAAGATCAAGATTCATCTCCATGCAGCATCCCATTCATCTCGCAGCATCCTAACATATGTTTTACTTAGAATTTATGAAAAATCGACTAAGTCCGAGGTGCCTTTAAGTAGGGATGCTGTATTAAGACGGGAGATGAAGAAGATCAAGATTCATCTCCATGCAGCATCCCATTCATCTCGCAGCATCCTAACATATAAATTTCTTAGAATTTATGAAAAATCGACTAAGTCCGAGATGGCTTTAAGTAGGGATGCTGTATTAAGATGGGAGATGTAGGAGATCAAGATGCATCTCCATGCAGCATCTCATTCATCTCCCAGCATCCTAACATATGAATTTATATGAATTTATGAAAAATCGACTAAGTCCGAGATGGCTTTAAGTAGGGATGCTGTATTAAGATGGGAGATGTAGGAGATCAAGATTCATCTCCATGCAGCATCCCATTCATCTCCCAGCATCCTAACATATGAATTTCTATGAATTTATGAAAAATCGACTAAGTCCGAGATGCCTTTAAGTAGGGATGCTGTATTGAGATGGGAGATGAAGAAGATCAAGATTCATCTTAATACAGCATCCCATTCATCTCGCAGCATCCTAACATATGTTTTTCTTAGAATTTATGAAAAATCGACTAAGTCCGAGATGCATTTAAGTAGGGATGCTGTATTAAGACGGGAGATGAAGAAGATCAAGATTCATCTCCATGCAGCATCCCATTTATCTCCCAGCATCCTAACATATGAATTTCTTAGAATTTATGAAAAATCGACTAAGTCCGAGATGCCTTTAAGTAGGGATGCTGTATTAAGACGGGAGATGAAGAAGATCAAGATTCATCTCCATGCAGCATCCCATTTATCTCGCAGCATCCTAACATATGTTTTTCTAAGAATTTATGAAAAATCGACTAAGTCCGAGATGCCTTTCAGTAGGGATGCTGTATTATGATGGGAGATGAAGAAGATCAAGATTCATCTCCATGCAGCATCCCATTCATCTCGCAGCATCCTACCATATGTTTTTCTAAGAATCTATGAAAAATCGACTAAGTCCGAGATGCCTTTAAGTAGGGATGCTGTATTAAGATGGGAGATGAAGAAGATCAAGATTCATCTCCATGCAGCATCCCATTTATCTCCCAGCATCCTAACATATGAATTTCTTAGAATTTATGAAAAATCGACTAAGTCCGAGATGCCTTTAAGTAGGGATGCTGTATTAAGACGGGAGATGAAGAAGATCAAGATTCATCTCCATGCAGCATCCCATTCATCTCGCAGCATCCTAACATATAAATTTCTTAGAATTTATGAAAAATCGACTAAGTCCGAGATGGCTTTAAGTAGGGATGCTGTATTAAGATGGGAGATGTAGGAGATCAAGATGCATCTCCATGCAGCATCTCATTCATCTCCCAGCATCCTAACATATGAATTTATATGAATTTATGAAAAATCGACTAAGTCCGAGATGGCTTTAAGTAGGGATGCTGTATTAAGATGGGAGATGTAGGAGATCAAGATTCATCTCCATGCAGCATCCCATTCATCTCCCAGCATCCTAACATATGAATTTCTATGAATTTATGAAAAATCGACTAAGTCCGAGATGCCTTTAAGTAGGGATGCTGTATTGAGATGGGAGATGAAGAAGATCAAGATTCATCTCCATGCAGCATCCCATTCATCTCGCAGCATCCTAACATATGAATTTCTTAGAATTTATGAAAAATCGACTAAGTCCGAGATGCCTTTAAGTAGGGATGCTGTATTAAGATGGGAGACGAAGAAGATCAAGATTCATCTGCATGCAGCATCCCATTCATCTCCAAGCATCCTAACATATGAATTTATATGAATTTATGAAAAATCGACTAAGTCCGAGATGGCTTTAAGTAGGGATGCTGTATTGAGATGGGAGATGAAGAAGATCAAGATTCATCTTCATGCAGCATCCCATTCATCTCGCAGCATCCTAACATATGTTTTTCTTAGAATTTATGAAAAATCGACTAAGTCCGAGATGCATTTAAGTAGGGATGCTGTATTAAGACGGGAGATGAAGAAGATCAAGATTCATCTCCATGCAGCATCCTATTCATCTCGCAGCATCCTAACATATGAATTTCTTAGAATTTATGAAAAATCGACTAAGTCCGAGATGGCTTTAAGTAGGGATGCTGTATTAAGATGGGAGATGTAGGAGATCAAGATTCATCTCCATGCAGCATCCCATTCATCTCCCAGCATCCTAACATATGAATTTCTATGAATTTATGAAAAATCGACTAAGTCCGAGATGCCTTTAAGTAGGGATGCTGTATTGAGATGGGAGATGAAGAAGATCAAGATTCATCTTCATGCAGCATCCCATTCATCTCGCAGCATCCTAACATATGTTTTTCTTAGAATTTATGAAAAATCGACTAAGTCCGAGATGCATTTAAGTAGGGATGCTGTATTAAGACGGGAGATGAAGAAGATCAAGATTCATCTCCATGCAGCATCCCATTTATCTCCCAGCATCCTAACATATGAATTTCTTAGAATTTATGAAAAATCGACTAAGTCCGAGATGCCTTTAAGTAGGGATGCTGTATTAAGACGGGAGATGAAGAAGATCAAGATTCATCTCCATGCAGCATCCCATTTATCTCGCAGCATCCTAACATATGTTTTTCTAAGAATTTATGAAAAATCGACTAAGTCCGAGATGCCTTTCAGTAGGGATGCTGTATTATGATGGGAGATGAAGAAGATCAAGATTCATCTCCATGCAGCATCCCATTCATCTCGCAGCATCCTACCATATGTTTTTCTAAGAATCTATGAAAAATCGACTAAGTCCGAGATGCCTTTAAGTAGGGATGCTGTATTAAGACGGGAGATGAAGAAGATCAAGATTCATCTCCATGCAGCATCCCATTTATCTCCCAGCATCCTAACATATGAATTTCTTAGAATTTATGAAAAATCGACTAAGTCCGAGATGCCTTTAAGTAGGGATGCTGTATTAAGACGGGAGATGAAGAAGATCAAGATTCATCTCCATGCAGCATCCCATTCATCTCGCAGCATCCTAACATATAAATTTCTTAGAATTTATGAAAAATCGACTAAGTCCGAGATGGCTTTAAGTAGGGATGCTGTATTAAGATGGGAGATGTAGGAGATCAAGATGCATCTCCATGCAGCATCTCATTCATCTCCCAGCATCCTAACATATGAATTTATATGAATTTATGAAAAATCGACTAAGTCCGAGATGGCTTTAAGTAGGGATGCTGTATTAAGATGGGAGATGTAGGAGATCAAGATTCATATCCATGCAGCATCCCATTCATCTCCCAGCATCCTAACATATGAATTTCTATGAATTTATGAAAAATCGACTAAGTCCGAGATGCCTTTAAGTAGGGATGCTGTATTGAGATGGGAGATGAAGAAGATCAAGATTCATCTCCATGCAGCATCCCATTCATCTCGCAGCATCCTAACATATGAATTTCTTAGAATTTATGAAAAATCGACTAAGTCCGAGATGCCTTTAAGTAGGGATGCTGTATTAAGATGGGAGACGAAGAAGATCAAGATTCATCTGCATGCAGCATCCCATTCATCTCCAAGCATCCTAACATATGAATTTATATGAATTTATGAAAAATCGACTAAGTCCGAGATGGCTTTAAGTAGGGATGCTGTATTAAGATGGGAGATGTAGGAGATCAAGATTCATCTCCATGCAGCATCCCATTCATCTCCCAGCATCCTAACATATGAATTTATATGAATTTATGAAAAATCGACTAAGTCCGAGATGCCTTTCAGTAGGGATGCTGTATTATGATGGGAGATGAAGAAGATCAAGATTCATCTCCATGCAGCATCCCATTCATCTCGCAGCATCCTAACATATGTTTTACTTAGAATTTATGAAAAATCGACTAAGTCCGAGGTGCCTTTAAGTAGGGATGCTGTATTAAGACGGGAGATGAAGAAGATCAAGATTCATCTCCATGCAGCATCCCATTCATCTCGCAGCATCCTAACATATAAATTTCTTAGAATTTATGAAAAATCGACTAAGTCCGAGATGGCTTTAAGTAGGGATGCTGTATTAAGATGGGAGATGTAGGAGATCAAGATGCATCTCCATGCAGCATCTCATTCATCTCCAAGCATCCTAACATATGAATTTATATGAATTTATGAAAAATCGACTAAGTCCGAGATGGCTTTAAGTAGGGATGCTGTATTAAGATGGGAGATGAAGAAGATCAAGATTCATCTCCATGCAGCATCCCATTCATCTCCCAGCATCCTAACATATGAATTTCTATGAATTTATGAAAAATCGACTAAGTCCGAGATGCCTTTAAGTAGGGATGCTGTATTGAGATGGGAGATGAAGAAGATCAAGATTCATCTCCATGCAGCATCCCATTCATCTCGCAGCATCCTAACATATGAATTTCTTAGAATTTATGAAAAATCGACTAAGTCCGAGATGCCTTTAAGTAGGGATGCTGTATTAAGATGGGAGACGAAGAAGATCAAGATTCATCTGCATGCAGCATCCCATTCATCTCCCAGCATCCTAACATATGAATTTCTTAGAATTTATGAAAAATCGACTAAGTCCGAGATGCCTTTAAGTAGGGATGCTGTATTAAGACGGGAGATGAAGAAGATCAAGATTCATCTCCATGCAGCATCCCATTTATCTCGCAGCATCCTAACATATGTTTTTCTAAGAATTTATGAAAAATCGACTAAGTCCGAGATGCCTTTCAGTAGGGATGCTGTATTATGATGGGAGATGAAGAAGATCAAGATTCATCTCCATGCAGCATCCCATTCATCTCGCAGCATCCTACCATATGTTTTTCTAAGAATCTATGAAAAATCGACTAAGTCCGAGATGCCTTAAAGTAGGGATGCTCTATCAAGATGGGAGATGAAGAAGATTAAGATTCATCTCCATGCAGCATCCCATTCATCTCGCAGCATCCTTACATATGAATTTCTAAGAATTTATGAAAAATCGACTAAGTCCGAGATGCCTTTAAGAAGGGATGCTGTATTAATATGGGAGATGGAGAAGATCAAGATTCATCTCCATGCAGGATCCCATTCATCTCGCAGCATCCTAACATATGATTTTCTTAGAATTTATGAAAAATCGACTAAGTCCGAGATGCCTTTAAGTAGGGATGCTGTATTAAGATGGGAGATGTAGAAGATCAAGATTCATCTCCATGCAGCATCCCATTCATCTCACAGCATCCTAACATATGAATTTCTATGAATTTATGAAAAATCGACTAAGTCCGAGATGCCTTTAAGTTGGGATGCTGTACTGAGGTGGGAGATGACGAAGATCAAGATGCATCTCCATGCAGCATCCCATTCATCTCCCAGCATCCTAACATATGTTTTTCTTAGAATTTATGAAAAATCGACTAAGTCCGAGATGCCTTTAAGTAGGGATGCTGTATTGAGATGGGAGATGAAGAAGATCAAGATTCATCTCCATGCAGCATCCCATGCATCTCGCAGCATCCTAACATACATTTTTCTGAGAATTTATGAAAAATCGACTAAGTCCGAGATGCCTTTAAGTAGGGATGCTGTATTGAGATGGGAGATGAAGAAGATCAAGATTCATCTCCATGCAGCATCCCATTCATCTCGCAGCATCCTAACATATGTTTTTATTAGAATTTATGAAAAATCGACTAAGTCCGAGATGCCTTTAAGTAGGGATGCTGTATTAAGATGGGAGATGTAGGAGATCAAGATTCATCTCCATGCAGCATCCCATTCATCTCGCAGCAACCTAACATATGTTTTTCTAAGAATTTATGAAAAATCGACTAAGGCTGTATGGCATGGATTGTTAAGCTAGGATATGTTTTGGAAAGGTAACACCCAGCGCTAGATACGACTAGAAGAAAGCAAAGCGCTAACTAGCATGATTTGGAAGTTATTAAGTGTCAAAGTCGAAAAATGTTACCAAAATTGAAACTCGAGTACATTGGGCCAAAAAGTACAAGTTGTGAAATTTGGACTTACGAGTAAAATACCGAGCAGGCGGTAAGAGATAGAGACTTGGTGTAGAACAATTATATGTTGGGCATGTTATAACCTATATTTGGCCCGAACATAGTGACGAGATCGGTGGTACCCAAAAGGGTGGTACAGGTGTTAGATGGTTTTCCCAGAGCATAAGCTCCACATGATATGGAAAACGGGAAACATCATAACTTCGGCTGTATGGCATGGAATGGAACGAACAAGGTATCGATGGAAAGAGAAAAGGTAGCGCTAACTATAATTCCTACCAAGCAAAGCGCTAGCATGTGACCGTTCGGCTGTTATTGTGAGTCAAAGTCAGAAATTGTTACCACGAGAGGCGAAAATCCGACTATGTCCAAAAATACCGGGCTGGCGGTAAGAGATACGGCTTGGCCGTAGAACATTTATAAGTTGGCCAAGACAAGACCTAAGTTTCGTCCATAGACGACAAGAAGATCGAAGATACCTGAAGGTGAGATATGGGCGTCCCAAAGTGGGCCTTTGAAAAAGTGACAAACTTCCCTTATAACAGCATACACCAAATATCTCTGGCTCTATGGCACCGAATAAGAAGTTGAGCACAGCGATAGAAAGGTGATAGTCAGCGCTAAATATCATACGAACAGAGTGAAGCGCTAAAGGGAAAGGATCTTGGTGATATAAGGTGACAAAGTCGAGAAAAGTTGCCTCAAAATCATGAAAAATGTGAAAAAATGACTAAGTCCCGGGTGCCTTAAGGGCAGGTTTATCGAATGTACCGAGCTGGCGGTACGAGATAGAGACTTGGTGTAGAACAATTATATGTTTGGCATGGCAAGACCTACATTCGGTCAATACAAAGTGAGAAGATCAAAGATACCCGCAAGGGTGATATTGGTGTCCAAAGGAAAAAAGCACTAAGTCAAGAAGTCAGTATGCGATGAAACACGGACCAAGAGTACCAAGCAATTGGTGCAAGTTAGAGCCTTAATGGTTCAAGATAGAGACTTGGTGTTGAACAATTATAAGTTTGGCATAGCAAGACCTACATTTGGTCAATACATGGTGCGAAGATCAAAGATACCCGTAAGGGTGATATTGGTGTCCAAAGGTAAAAAACACTAAGTCTTGGGAAACTTATATGAAGGAAAGGACCCTGATGGGTCATATGGAATTGATCGAAAAATCGGCTAAGTCCCAAAATGGGGATGTCAGAACTACACTCATATGTTACTACATGAAGCAAGGCAAACTTATATGAAGAAAAGGACCCTTATGGGTCATATGGTATGGATCGAAAAATCGGCTAAGTCCCAAAATGATGATGTCAGAACTACACTCAAATGTTACCACACCAAGCAAGGCAAACTTATATGAAGAAAAGGACCCTGATGGGTCATATGGTATTTTACGAAAAATCGGCTAAGTCCCAAAATGGGGATGTCAGAACTACACTCAAATGTTACCACACCAAGCAAGGCAAACTTATATGAAGCAAAGGACCCTGATGGGTCATATGGTATTTTACGAAAAATCGGCTAAGTCCCAAAATGGGGATGTCGAAACTACACTCAAATGTTACCACACCAAGCAAGGCAAACTTATATGAAGCAAAGGACCCTGATGGGTCATATGGTATTTTACGAAAAATCGGCTAAGTCCCAAAATGGGGATGTCAGAACTACACTCAAATGTTACCACACCAAGCAAGGCAAACTTATATGAAGCAAAGGACCCTGATGGGTCATATGGTATTTTACGAAAAATCGGCTAAGTCCCAAAATGGGGATGTCGAAACTACACTCAAATGTTACCACACCAAGCAAGGCAAACTTATATGAAGCAAAGGACCCTGATGGGTCATATGGTATTTTACGAAAAATCGGCTAAGTCCCAAAATGGGGATGTCAGAACTACACTCAAATGTTACCACACCAAGCAAGGCAAACTTATATGAAGGCAAGGACCCTGATGGGTCATATGGTATTTTACGAAAAATCGGCTAAGTCCCAAAATGGGGATGTCAGAACTACACTCAAATGTTACCACACCAAGCAAGGCAAACTTATATGAAGGCAAGGACCCTGATGGGTCATATGGTATTTTACGAAAAATCGGCTAAGTCCCAAAATGGGGATGTCTGAACTACACTCATATGTTACCACACCAAGCAAGGCAAACTTATATGAAGCAAAAGACCCTGATGGGTCAAATGGTATTTTACGAAAAATCGGCTAAGTCCCAAAATGGGGATGTCAGAACTACACTAACAAGTTACCACACCAAGCAAGGCAAACTTATATGAAGGCAAGGACCCTGATGGGTCATATGGTATGGATCGAAAAATCGGCTAAGTCCCAAAATGGGGATGTCTGAACTACACTCAAATGTTACCACATCAAGCAAGGCAAACTTATATGAAGGAAAGGACCCTGATGGGTCATATGGTATTTTACGAAAAATCGGCTAAGTCCCAAAATGGGGATGTCAGAACTACACTCATGTGTTACCACATCAAGCAAGGCAAACTTAAATGAAGGAAAGGACCCTGATGGGTCATATGGTATTGATTGAAAAATCGGCTAAGTCCCAAAATGGGGATGTCAGAACTACACTCAAATGTTACCACACCAAGCAAGGCAAACTTATATGAAGCAAAGGACCCTGATGGGTCATATGGTATTTTACGAAAAATCGGCTAAGTCCCAAAATGGGGATGTCAGAACTACACTCAAATGTTACCACACCAAGCAAGGCAAACTTATATGAAGGCAAGGACCCTGATGGGTCATATGGTATGGATCGAAAAATCGGCTAAGTCCCAAAATGGGGATGTCTGAACTACACTCAAATGTTACCACATCAAGCAAGGCAAACTTATATGAAGGAAAGGACCCTGATGGGTCATATGGTATTTTACGAAAAATCGGCTAAGTCCCAAAATGGGGATGTCAGAACTACACTCATGTGTTACCACATCAAGCAAGGCAAACTTAAATGAAGGAAAGGACCCTGATGGGTCATATGGTATTGATCGAAAAATCGGCTAAGTCCCAAAATGGGGATGTCAGAACTACACTCAAATGTTACCACACCAAGCAAGGCAAACTTATATGAAGCAAAGGACCCTGATGGGTCATATGGTATTGATCGAAAAATCGGCTAAGTCCCAAAATGGGGATGTCAGAACTACACTCAAATGTTACCACACCAAGCAAGGCAAACTTATATGAAGCAAAGGACCCTGATGGGTCATATGGTATTGATTGAAAAATCGGCTAAGTCCCAAAATGGGGATGTCAGAACTACACTCAAATGTTACCACACCAAGCAAGGCAAACTTATATGAAGCAAAGGACCCATATGGGTCATATGGTATTTTACGAAAAATCGGCTAAGTCCCAAAATGGGGATGTCAGAACTACACTCAAATGTTACCACACCAAGCAAGGCAAACTTATATGAAGCAAAGGACCCTGATGGGTCATATGGTATTGATCGAAAAATCGGCTAAGTCCCAAAATGGGGATGTCAGAACTACACTCAAATGTTACCACACCAAGCAAGGCAAACTTATATGAAGGCAAGGACCCTGATGGGTCATATGGTATTTTACGAAAAATCGGCTAAGTCCCAAAATGGGGATGTCAGAACTACACTCAAATGTTACCACACCAAGCAAGGCAAACTTATATGAAGGCAAGGACCCATATGGGTCATATGGTATTTTACGAAAAATCGGCTAAGTCCCAAAATGGGGATGTCAGAACTACACTCAAATGTTACCACACCAAGCAAGGCAAACTTATATGAAGCAAAGGACCCTGATGGGTCATATGGTATTGATCGAAAAATCGGCTAAGTCCCAAAATGGGGATGTCAGAACTACACTCAAATGTTACCACACCAAGCAAGGCAAACTTATATGAAGGCAAGGACCCTGATGGGTCATATGGTATTTTACGAAAAATCGGCTAAGTCCCAAAATGGGGATGTCAGAACTACACTCAAATGTTACCACACCAAGCAAGGCAAACTTATATGAAGCAAAGGACCCTGATGGGTCATATGGTATTGATTGAAAAATCGGCTAAGTCCCAAAATGGGGATGTCAGAACTACACTCAAATGTTACCACACCAAGCAAGGCAAACTTATATGAAGCAAAGGACCCTGATGGGTCATATGGTATTGATCGAAAAATCGGCTAAGTCCCAAAATGGGGATGTCAGAACTACACTCAAATGTTACCACACCAAGCAAGGCAAACTTATATGAAGGCAAGGACCCTGATGGGTCATATGGTATTTTACGAAAAATCGGCTAAGTCCCAAAATGGGGATGTCAGAACTACACTCAAATGTTACCACACCAAGCAAGGCAAACTTATATGAAGCAAAGGACCCTGATGGGTCATATGGTATTGATTGAAAAATCGGCTAAGTCCCAAAATGGGGATGTCAGAACTACACTCAAATGTTACCACACCAAGCAAGGCAAACTTATATGAAGCAAAGGACCCTGATGGGTCATATGGTATTTTACGAAAAATCGGCTAAGTCCCAAAATGGGGATGTCAGAACTACACTCAAATGTTACCACACCAAGCAAGGCAAACTTATATGAAGGCAAGGACCCTGATGGGTCATATGGTATTTTACGAAAAATCGGCTAAGTCCCAAAATGGGGATGTCAGAACTACACTCAAATGTTACCACACCAAGCAAGGCAAACTTATATGAAGGCAAGGACCCATATGGGTCATATGGTATTTTACGAAAAATCGGCTAAGTCCCAAAATGGGGATGTCAGAACTACACTCAAATGTTACCACACCAAGCAAGGCAAACTTATATGAAGCAAAGGACCCTGATGGGTCATATGGTATTGATCGAAAAATCGGCTAAGTCCCAAAATGGGGATGTCAGAACTACACTCAAATGTTACCACACCAAGCAAGGCAAACTTATATGAAGCAAAGGACCCATATGGGTCATATGGTATTTTACGAAAAATCGGCTAAGTCCCAAAATGATGATGTCAGAACTACACTCAAATGTTACCATACCAAGCAAGGCAAACTTATATGAAGGAAAGGACCCATATGGGTCATATGGTATTTTACGAAAAATCGGCTAAGTCCCAAAATGAGGATGTCAGAACTACACTAAAAAGTTACCACACCAAGCAAGGCAAAGTACCTAGGTGAACCCTAGGAAGAAACACGGACCAAGTCAGATGGCCTAAGTCAATAGAACAAGTGACCTAGGCAAAGTTGTATGGCGCTGAGGACCCTGAAAAATCTGGTTAGTGTAGTTTAGACAGGGTAGGTTTTTGGGTCGGCCGAACCCCCTTATTTTGGGTTTTGGCCTCATCAAGAAGCTACACCTAGGCAAACTGCCTAGGGTGAAAGTGCGAAGACCAATCGAATAGTAAGACAAGTTTTGACCGATCGCCCTAGGCAAGCTTGTATGAAGAAAGGGACCCTAAGGGTCATATGGAAATACATGAAAAATCGGCTAAGTCCCAAAATTGGGATGTCAGAACTACACTAAAAAGTTACCACATCAAGCAAGGCAAACTACCTAGGTGAACCCTAGCAAGAAACACGGACCAAGTCAGATGGCCTAAGTCAAGAGTGCAAGTGACCTAGGCAAAGTTGTATGACGGTGAGGACCCTGAAAAATCTGGTTAGTGTAGTTTAGACAGGGGAGGTTTTTGGGTCGGCTGAACCTCCTTATTTTGGGTTTTGACCTCCTCAAGAAGCTACACCTAGGCAAACTGCCTAGGGTGAAAGTGCGAAGACCAATCGAATAGTAAGACAAGTTTTGACCGATCGCCCTAGGCAAGCTTGTATGAAGAAAGGGACCCTATGGGTCATATGGAAATACATGAAAAATCGGCTAAGTCCCAAAATTGGGATGTCTGAACTACACTAAAAAGTTACCACATCAAGCAAGGCAAAGTACCTAGGTGAACCCTAGGAAGAAACACGGACCAAGTCAGATGGCCTAAGTCAAGAGTACAAGTGACCTAGGCAAAGTTGTATGGCGCTGAGGACCCTGAAAAATCGGGTTAGTGTAGTTCAGACAGGGGAGGTTTCTGGGTCGGCTGAACCTCCTTATTTCGGGTTTTGGCCTCCTCAAGAAGACAGACCTAGGCAAACTGCCTAGGGTGAAAGTGCGAAGACCAATCGAATAGTAAGACAAGTTTTGACCGATCGCCCTAGGCAAGCTTGTATGAAGAAAGGGACCCTATGGGTCATATGGAAAATCCATGAAAAATCGGCTAAGTCCCAAAATTGGGATGTCTGAACTACACTAAAAAGTTACCACATCAAGCAAGGCAAAGTACCTAGGTGAACCCTAAGAAGAAACACGGACCAAGTCAGATGGCCTAAGTCAAGAGTACATGTGACCTAGGCAAAGTTGTATGGCGCTGAGGACCCTGAAAAATCGGGTTAGTGTAGTTAAGACAGGGGAGGTTTCAGGGTCGGCTGGACCTCCTTATTTCGGGTTTTGGCCTCCTCAAGAAGACAGACCTAGGCGAATTGCCTAGGGTGAAACTGCGAAGACCAATCGAATAGTAAGACAAGTTTTGACCGATCGCCCTAGGCAAGCTTGTATGAAGAAAGGGACCCTTAGGGTCATATGGAAATTCATGAAAAATCGGCTAAGTCCCAAAATTGGGATGTCAGAACTACACTATAAAGTTACCACATCAAGCAAGGCAAACTACCTAGGTGAACCCTAGCAAGAAACACGGACCAAGTCAGATGGCCTAAGTCAAGAGTGCAAGTGACCTAGGCAAAGTTGTATGACGGTGAGGACCCTGAAAAATCTGGTTAGTGTAGTTTAGACAGGGGAGGTTTTTGGGTCGGCTGAACCTCCTTATTTTGGGTTTTGACCTCCTCAAGAAGCTACACCTAGGCAAACTGCCTAGGGTGAAAGTGCGAAGACCAATCGAATAGTAAGACAAGTTTTGACCGATCGCCCTAGGCAAGCTTGTATGAAGAAAGGGACCCTATGGGTCATATGGAAATACATGAAAAATCGGCTAAGTCCCAAAATTGGGATGTCAGAACTACACTATAAAGTTACCACATCAAGCAAGGCAAAGTACCTAGGTGAACCCTAGGAAGAAACACGGACCAAGTCAGATGGCCTAAGTCAAGAGTATAAGTGACCTAGGCAAAGTTGTATGGCGCTGAGGACCCTGAAAAATCGGGTTAGTGTAGTTAAGACAGGGGAGGTTTCAGGGTCGGCTGGACCTCCTTATTTCGGGTTTTGGCCTCCTCAAGAAGACAGACCTAGGCGAATTGCCTAGGGTGAAACTGCGAAGACCAATCGAATAGTAAGACAAGTTTTGACCGATCGCCCTAGGCAAGCTTGTATGAAGAAAGGGACCCTTAGGGTCATATGGAAATTCATGAAAAATCGGCTAAGTCCCAAAATTGGGATGTCAGAACTACACTATAAAGTTACCACATCAAGCAAGGCAAAGTACCTAGGTGAACCCTAGGAAGAAACACGGACCAAGTCAGATGGCCTAAGTCAAGAGTATAAGTGACCTAGGCAAAGTTGTATGGCGCTGAGGACCCTGAAAAATCGGGTTAGTGTAGTTAAGACAGGGGAGGTTTCAGGGTCGGCTGGACCTCCTTATTTCGGGTTTTGGCCTCCTCAAGAAGACAGACCTAGGCGAATTGCCTAGGGTGAAACTGCGAAGACCAATCGAATAGTAAGACAAGTTTTGACCGATCGCCCTAGGCAAGCTTGTATGAAGAAAGGGACCCTTAGGGTCATATGGAAATTCATGAAAAATCGGCTAAGTCCCAAAACTGGGATGTCAGAACTACACTTAAAAGTTACCACATCAAGCAAGGCAAAGTACCTAGGTGAACCCTAGGAAGAAACACGGACCAAGTCAGATGGCCTAAGTCAAGAGTATAAGTGACCTAGGCAAAGTTGTATGGCGCTGAGGACCCTGAAAAATCGGGTTAGTGTAGTTAAGACAGGGGAGGTTTCAGGGTCGGCCAGACCTCCTTATTTCGGGTTTTGGCCTCCTCAAGAAGACAGACCTAGGCGAATTGCCTAGGGTGAAACTGCGAAGACCAATCGAATAGTAAGACAAGTTTTGACCGATCGCCCTAGGCAAGCTTGTATGAAGAAAGGGACCCTATGGGTCATATGGAAATATACGAAAAATCGGCTAAGTCCCAAAATTGGGATGTCAGAACTACACTATAAAGTTACCACATTAGCAAGGCAGACTTGTATGAAGAACGGGACCCTGGTGAAAGTAGCAAATATCCCAAACCGAACATGAATATTATACACACAAGAGTACGAACATAAAGGAACACGGACCAAGCGTACCGAGAGAATCGGTACTATAGAACCCTCGTGGTTCTACACAAAGACTTTATGTTAGGGGTTCAAGCCCCATAGTACTCAAACGGTGACAGTAGCAAATATCCCAAAACGAACGTGAATCTTATTCACAAGAGTACGAACATAAAGGAACACGGACCAAGCGTACCGAGAGAATCGGTACTATAGAGCCCTCGTGGTTCTACACAAAGACTTTATGTTCGGGGTTCACACCCCAAATCGAACGTGGAATTTACTTTCTGATGGTCATGCGGTCGTCCAAAGGGGTCTAGTATCCTGGGATGACAAGCATCACGGGCACAGCTCGTATCAAAACAGTCGAAGAGGCCCGCGAAAGCTTGCTTTCCATGGCTATGCGATGCACAAATTGAGTTTACTCACCGTAGTATAAAACGAACGAACCGAACCTATCCGAGTAGGGATAATGGGCGCAGTAACATACTTCTGTGACCCAGCGAGAGTTGAACGAGGTGACATGAACTGTCAGTGGCTTATATCAGATGGGATACATACATGAGATTGCTTTCAAATCTACACTCGAAAACCTAACCAAGTAAAAGCGAACGTGGGGAGGATTCGAAACTGGTAACGAAATCTTAAGCTGGAAAGAGTCATCACTATGGATACATATTATGCGAAACCAATCAAGTGCTCAGTACTGATCCAAAACCTAAGAGCACTAGTGAACACCTTATTCTCACCCTAGTTCACATCCAAGTGATCGACCACGTGTGTGAAGCAAAGACCAATCGAATTCCTCAATGAACCGAACACTATGAACAAATGGCCAAAAACGTTATAACTATCCAAACATCCTACTATCTAGCGAAAGTCATCACGATGGAACCATACCATGATCTTTAACCTATAGCGCTCACCATATTCCTACCCAGAGTGCAAGTGAACAGATTGCCCACCCGTACCCAGTTCACAACCACGTGATCGACTAACATACCGAGGTTACCACAAGTCAAAGTTATACGTTTACAAGCGCAAGACCAATCGAAAACCCCGAAAGCAATCTCGACCCAAAATGTATTATCCGTGAGTGTAGTCGAGTCTCGTACTCGTCATCTGTAATCGTCGGATAGAATATCCAGTACACGGTTGTCTTTCCAAATGAAATCTACATACAGAACTCGCTCTTGGCAAATGGGTGGCAATGGCGCAATCAGGAGCGAGTTCCCGTCCGGGTGCCAAGTGATTGGCAAATGTCTGGGGGAAAGCAACCATATGTTGATTTGCCTGTTAGTGTACTGGGTGTTTGAGGTATGTAGTATCCACGCTTGGTTGGGTGTGTCAGAGGACCATGGATGCGTTCACAACCCCAATTGGGGTACATCGGGAATGATTTTGTGGAACCGATGTGCCCGGCACACACTAAGTTTTGTTGCAAGTTAATAGTGTGCCATGTCCGGGGGGGTTGTGATTAAACTCTGGTGAATTGCGTACTGTGGTGATTGGGGTATGAAAGCCCCGCAGTTGCAATGATCGGACGCGCCTAGCGTGTCCTTTAGTTGATGGTAGGGAAATGAAGGCCCTTGTCAGCTCACCTAAGTATTCATGGAAGTTTGGCATAAGGTCGCTGTGGTAGGGGTATGAAGGCCCCGTCAGCGCATGCACAATCGGGCGCACGAGCGCTTAGCGGAGTCGAATACCGCTCAAGTGCCTGTCCGGTGCATCGGGTGTGTGTGATACGAGGGCAATGAGGTTCGCACGGGGGCTCGCCTCCCGTGTGCTACCGGACTTGACAACATATAGAACGTGGTGTTTGCTCCTCCGGGTGCAATGGGACAATGAACATTCGAACGCAAAGTCGGAATTCTGGTTGATCCTACCAGTAATATACGCTCGTCTCAAAGGTTAAGCCATGCATGTCTAAGTACAAACAGATTTAATGTGAAACCGCATAAGGCTCAGTATAACAGCTATAATTTACGAGATCATCAACCTAGTTACTTGGATAACTGTGGAAAATCTAGAGCTAATACATGCAACATGCCAGGACCCTCGCGGGAACTGGTGCACTTATTAGTCAAACCAATCGCGGGTTCTCCGTGTCATTGAGTTGAAGTCTGGATAATGATGCTGATCGTATGGTCTCGCACCGACGACAGATCTCGCAAATATCTGCCCTATCAACTATGGATGGTAGTATAGAGGACTACCATGGTTGCAACGGGTAACGGGGAATCAGGGTTCGATTCCGGAGAGGGAGCCTGAGAAATGGCTACCACATCCAAGGAAGGCAGCAGGCGCGTAAATTACCCAATCCCGGGACGGGGAGGTAGTGACGAGAAATAACAATATGAAACTCTTTAATGATGTTTCATAATTGGAATGAGTAGAGCATAAATCCTTCTACGAGGATCAAGTGGAGGGCAAGTCTGGTGCCAGCAGCCGCGGTAATTCCAGCTCCACTAGCGTATATTAAAATTGTTGCGGTTAAAACGTTCGAAGTTGATACTTGTCCAACACAGTCCGGCTCCGCCGACCCGGTCAACCCGTGGTCGGTGGGCCAAGTCGGAATCTGGTTGCGACTCAATGGTGTGGTAGGGCACCAAGTCTGTGTCATGGTGTGCCCTTCAACGGGTGCAAGTGTAACATAGAGCTCGACCGCTCACGTTTACCTTGAACAAATTAGAGTGCTTAAAGCAGGGTGCCCAAACGCCCTAGAATAATCTTGCATGGAATAATGGAATACGACCTTGGTCTAATCTTTCATTGGTTTGTACTCAGACCGGAGGTAATGATTAACAGAAGTAGTTGGGGACACTAGTATTACGGCGCGAGAGGTGAAATTCGTAGACCGTCGTAAGACTAACTAAAGCGAAGGCATTTGTCAAGGATGCTTTCTTTAATCAAGAACGAAAGTTAGAGGATCGAAGGCGATTAGATACCGCCCTAGTTCTAACCGTAAACGATGCCAACTAGCAATTGGGAGACGCTACAACCAGGTGCTCTCAGTAGCTTCCGGGAAACCAAAGTCAGGTTCCGGGGGAAGTATGGTTGCAAAGTTGAAACTTAAAGGAATTGACGGAAGGGCACCACAATGAAATGGAGCTTGCGGTTCAATTTGACTCAACACGGGAAAACTTACCAGGTCCGAACTTATGGAGGTGAGACAGATTAATAGCTCTTTCTCAAATTTAAGGGTAGTGGTGCATGGCCGTTCTTAGTTCGTGGATTGATTTGTCTGGTTAATTCCGATAACGAACGTGACTCACATATGCTAACTAGAACGCAGTCAGCGTTAATGCGTCGATGCCGATTGGAACGGGTTAGGACCTTTCGGTGGAGTATGACCTGACACCTTCGCTGTTCGTGTGCGCAAGTGCACTTACGGTACGCTGCTTAGCAGGACAATTTGTGTTTAGCAAAATGAGATCGAGCGATAACAGGTCCGTGATGCCCTTAGATGTTCTGGGCTACACGCGTGCTACAATGTGGGTAGCAGCGTGTCTCCTATTCCGAGAGGAACGGGAAATCACTCAAATACTCACTTAGTAGGGATTATGGATTGCAATGGTCCATATGAACTCGGAACTTCTAGTAAGTGCTGGTCATCAGCCAGCGTTGAATACGTCCCTGCCCTTTGTACACACCGCCCGTCGCTACTACCGATGGATTATTTAGTGAGGTCTTTGGAGATGATCGTTCGCTGGATCCTCGTGAACCGCGTCTGCTTTATCGAAGTTGACCGAACTTGATGATTTAGAGGAAGTAAAAGTCGTAACAAGGTTTCCGTAGGTGAACCTGCGGAAGGATCATTAGTGGCCAAGTGATCCTTCCAGAAGTCCGAACCTGCGGGTTGAGACTTCGGCACAAGTTGCCATATGATAATTGACGAAACACTATAGAAGTCCGAACCTGCGGGTTGAGACTCAGGCACAAGTTGCCATATGAAAGTTGACGAAACACTAACAAGTCCGAACCTGCGGGTTGAGACTTAGGCACACGTTGCCTTATACATGACTTCGAACAAATACACAAGTCCGAACCTGCGGGTTGAGACTTAGGCACAAGTTGCCTTATACATGACTTCGAACAAATACACAAGTCCGAACCTGCGGGTTGAGACTTAGGCACAAGTTGCCATATGAAAGTTGACGAAACACTAACAAGTCCGAACCTGCGGGTTGAGACTTAGGCACACGTTGCCTTATACATGACTTCGAACAAATACACAAGTCCGAACCTGCGGGTTGAGACTTAGGCACAAGTTGCCTTATACATACATTGGCCAAATAAACAGAAGTCCGAACCTGCGGGTTGAGACTTAGGCACAAGTTGCCATATTATATTCGATCAAACACTAAGTAGTCCGAACCTGCGGGTTGAGACTCAAGACCGTAACAAGATGTCACTATACAAGTCCGAACCTAAGGGTTGAGACTTAATGCGATCTAGATACCAAGTTGACATCCAATACCTGTTGAGCAAAACCAAAGATTCCCTGTTCTCGAATGATTACACTATATAACAGGGAATCTTGAAGAAATCAAGCAAGCGTGAAACAAAGTCATCACTTGGGCATGCTCGATAGCCAACCACATGACCTTAACCTAAGAGAGCATGCAAACCACATGATACCTATAAACGATTAACCCGCCCTAGTTCAATCGTTCACCAAGTGATGACTTCAGTATGGCTAAGAGAAAAACTTTTAAATGGGAAAAACTCTAAGTCCGAACCTCCGGGTTGAGACTTCCGCGTCGGAGGTGGGCGCACCTCCTATCCGAAAGATGATGAATCAGGGGTGTTCGGTCAGCAATGGTCGGATACCCCGTCGTAGTCCAACTATGACAATCAAGGTCAAGACCTCCGGGTTGAGACTTTCCGCGAGTACAAGCATAAAGGAACACGGACCAAGCCGTACCGAGAGAATCGGTACTAGAGCCCTCGTGGTTCTACATTGAGAGAGCCCTCGTGGTTCTCATTAGGGGCTTTATGCAAGTCGTACTCAATACTGTGGTGTGAAGTATAAAGTAGTCCTCGCCTGGTCCACGCTGCTTCGGCGGTCCTGGGTAAGATAGTTAATTCTAGCTTGCCCTATAGTGGAATGAGGACACTTAATGCTTCGTCTTTTAGCGGCGGCTAGACTCCTCCTCACGGGGAACGAGTTGACGCACACAGCGGCGGCTTACGCACTATGGCAATCATGGATGCCTGAAGATTCCGTGAAGTTCTCCCCTGGTCCACGCTGCCTCGGCAGTCCTGGGTAAAATGGAATATTTCCAGCTTGCCCTATAGTGGAAGAGGACTATCCAACAATACAAAGTCAAGACCTCCGGGTTGAGACTTTCCGCGTCGGTGGTGTCGCGCACCGCCTATCCGAAAGATGGTGTAACAGGGGTGTTCGATCAGCAATGGTCGGATGCCCCGTCATAGTCCAACTATGACAACCAAAGTCAAGACCTCCGGGTTGAGACTTTCCGCGTCCGGAGGTACGCGTACCGCCTACCCGAAAGATGGTGTGCTTCTGGGGTATTCGATGAGTCGGATACCCCGTCGTAGTCCAACTATGACAATACAAAGTCAAGACCTCCGGGTTGAGACTTCCGCGTCGGAGGTGCGCGCACCGCCTACCCGAAAGATGGTGAATCAGGGGTGTTCGATCAGCAATGGTCGGATGCCCCGTCGTAGTCCAACTATGACAATCAAAGTCAAGACCTCCGGGTTGAGACTTCCGCGTCCGGAGGTACGCGTACCGCCTACCCGAAAGATGGTGAATCAGGGGTGTTCGATCAGCAATGGTCGGATGCCCCGTCGTAGTCCAACTATGACAATACAAAGTCAAGACCTCCGGGTTGAGACTTTTCGCGAGTACAAGCATAAAGGAACACGGACCAAGCCGTACCGAGAGAATCGGTACTAGAGCCCTCGTGGTTCTACATTGAGAGAGCCCTCGTGGTTCTCATTAGGGGCTTTATGCAAGTCGTACTCAATACTGTGGTGTGAAGTATAAAGTATAGAGTCCTCCACTGGTCCACGCTGCTCCGGCGGTCCTGGGTAAGATAGTTCATTCTAGCTTGCCCTATGTGGAAGAGGACTCAATACCCTACCTGTTGAGCTTGAAACAAAGTCATCACTTGGGCATGCTCATATTGCCATACACAATTAAATTATATTCGAATGAGCATGCAAGCGACCCTATATAGACCGAACCAAAACGATAGATACCGCCGTAGTTCACCCCCACCAAGTGATGACTTCAGTATGGCTAGTGTGTGAAGTATAAAGTATAGTCCTCCCCTGGTCCACACTGCTTCGGCGGTCCTGGGTAAGATAGTTAGTTCTAGCTTGCCCTATGTGGAAGAGGACACAATACTTAATACTTAGAGTACAAGCATAAAGGAACACGGACCAAGCCGTACCGAGAGAATCGGTACTAGAGCCCTCGTGGTTCTACATTGAGAGAGCCCTCGTGGTTCTCATTAGGGGCTTTATGCAAGTCGTACTCAATACTGTGGTGTGAAGTATAAAGTATAGAGTCCTCCACTGGTCCACGCTGCTCCGGCGGTCCTGGGTAAGATAGTTCATTCTAGCTTGCCCTATGTGGAAGAGGACTCAATACCCTACCTGTTGAGCTTGAAACAAAGTCATCACTTGGGCATGCTCATATTGCCATACAATATTCCATTATCTACTAATGAGCATGCAGCTATATGATTATAACCTGTAAACGATTACCCCGCCGTAGTTCAGCGCTTCAACCAAGTGATGACTTCAGTATGGCTAGTGTGTGAAGTATAAAGTATAGTCCTCCCCTGGTCCACACTGCTTCGGCGGTCCTGGGTAAGATAGTTAGTTCTAGCTTGCCCTATGTGGAAGAGGACACCATACTTAATACTGTGGTGTAATGAACAAAGTATAGTCCTCCACTGGTCCACGCTGCTTTGCAGTCCTGGGTAAGATAGTTAGTTCTAGCTTGCCCTATGTGGAAGAGGGCATACAAGACAAAGTATAGTTCTCCCCTGGTCCACGCTGCTCCGGCGGTCCTGGGTAAGATAGTTAATTCTAGCTTGCCCTATGTGGAAGAGGACTCAATACCCTACCTGTTGAGCTTGAAACAAAGTCATCACTTGGGCATGCTCTATAGCCAATCACATGACATTAACCTAAGAGAGCATGCAGCGTATTATCCCAATGCAAAGTAAACGATAGACTCGCCCTAGTTCAGTGCTTCAACCAAGTGATGACTTCAGTATGGCTAGTGTGTGAAGTATAAAGTATAGTCCTCCCCTGGTCCACACTGCTTCGGCGGTCCTGGGTAAGATAGTTAGTTCTAGCTTGCCCTATGTGGAAGAGGACACCATACTTA
>NW_026525124.1:332500-355000 GCF_943734705.1 Anopheles coustani | reverse complement strand
CTGCATGGAGATGAATCTTGATCTTCTTCATCTCCCATCTTTATACAGCATCCCTACTTAAAGGCATCTCGGACTTAGTCGATTTTTCATAAATTCTAAGAAAAACATATGTTAGGATGCTGCGAGATGAATGGGATGCTGCATGGAGATGAATCTTGATCTTCTTCATCTCCCATCTTAATCCAGCATCCCTACTTAAAGGCATCTCGGACTTAGTCGATTTTTCATAAATTCTAAGAAATTCATATGTTAGGATGCTGCGAGATGAATGGGATGCTGGATGGAGATGAATCTTGATCTTCTTCAGCTCCCATCTTAATACAGCATCCCTACTTAAAGGCATCTCGGACTTAGTCGATTTTTCATAAATTCTTAGAAAAACATATGTTAGGATGCTGCTAGATGAATGGGATGCTGCATGGAAATGAATCTAGATCTTCTGCATCTCCCATCTTAATACAGCATCCCTACTTAAAGGCATCTCGGGCTTAGTCGATTTTTCATAAATTCTAAGAAAAACATATGTTAGGATGCTGCGAGATGAATGAGATGCTGCATGGAGATGAATCTTGATCTTCTACATCTTCCATCTTAATACAGCATCCCTACTTAAAGCCATCTCGGACTTAGTCGATTTTTCATAAATTCTAAGAAAAACATATGTTAGGATGCTGGGAGATGAATGGGATGCTGCATGGAGATGAATCTTGATCTTCTTCATCTCCCATCTCAATACAGCATCCCTACTTAAAGGCATCTCGGACTTAGTCGATTTTTCATAAATTCTAAGATATTCGTATGTTAGGATGCTGCGAGATGAATGGGATGCTGCATGAAGATGAAGCATGATCTTCTTCATCTCCCATCTTAATACAGCATCCCTACTTAAAGGCATCTCGGACTTAGTCGATTTTTCATAAATTCTAGTAAAAACATATGTTAGGATGCTGCGAGATGAATGGGATGCTCCATGGAGATGAATCTGGATCTTCTTCATCTCCCATCTCAATACAGCATCCCTACTTAAAGGCATCTCGGACTTAGTCGATTTTTCATAAATTCTAAGAAATTCATATGTTAGGATGCTGCGAGATGAATGGGATGCTTCATGGTGATGAATCTTGATCTTCTTCATCTCCCATCTTAATACAGCATCCCTACTTAAAGGCATCTCGGACTTAGTCGATTTTTCATAAATTCTAAGAAAAACATATGTTAGGATGCTGCGAGAAGAATGGGATGCTGCATGGAGATGAATCTTGATCTCCTACATCTCCCATCTCAATACAGCATCCCTACTTAAAGGCATCTCGGACTTAGTCGATTTTTCATAAATTCTAAGAAAAACATATGTTAGGATGCTGCGAGATAAATGGGATGCTGCATTGAGATGAATCTTGATCTCCTACAACTCCCATCTCAATACAGCATCCCTACTTAAAGCCATCTCGGACTTAGTCGATTTTTCATGAATTCATAGAAATTCATATGTTAGGATGCTGCGAGATGAATGGGATGCTGCCTGGAGATGAATCTTGATCTTCTACATCTCCCATCTCAATACAGCATCCCTCTTTAAAGGCATCTCGGACTTAGTCGATTTTTCATAAATTCTAAGAAATTCATATGTTAGGATGCTGCGAGATGAATGGGATGCTGCATGGAGATGAATCTTGATCTCCTACATCTCCCATCTCAAAACAGCATCCCTACTTAAAGCCATCTCGGACTTAGTCGATTTTTCATAAATTCTAAGAAATTCATATGTGAGGATGCTGGGAGATGAATGGGATGCTGCATGGAGATGAATCTTGATCTCCTACATCTCCCATCTCAATACAGCATCCCTACTTAAAGGCATATCGGACTTAGTCGATTTTTCATAAATTCTAAGAAATTCATATGTGAGGATGCTGGGAGATGAATGGGATGCTGCATGGAGATGAATCTTGATCTCCTACATCTCCCATCTCAATACAGCATCCCTACTTAAAGGAATCTCGGACTTAGTCGATTTTTCATGAATTCATAGAAATTCATATGTAAGGATGCTGCGAGATGAATGGGATGCTGCATGGAGATGAATCTTGATCTCCTACATCTCCCATCTCAATACAGCATCCCTACTTAAAGGCATCTCGGACTTAGTCGATTTTTCATAAATTCATAGAAATTCATATGTTAGCATGCTGGGAGATGAATGGGATGCTGCATGGAGATGAATCTTGATCTCCTACATCTCCCATCTCAATACAGCATCAATACTTAAAGGCATCTCGGACTTAGTCGATTTTTCAAAAATTCATAGAAATTCATATGTTAGGATGCTGCGAGATGAATGGGATGCTGCATAGAGATGAATCTTGATCTCCTACATCTCCCATCTCAATACAGCATCCCTACTTAAAGGCATCTCGGACTTAGTCGATTTTTCATAAATTCTAAGAAATTCATATGTTAGGATTCTGGGAGATGAATGGGATGCTGCATGGAGATGAATCTTGATCTCCTACATCTCCCATCTCAATACAGCATCAATACTTTAAGGCATCTCGGACTTAGTCGATTTTTCATAAATTCTAAGAAAATCATATGTTAGGATGCTGCGAGATGAATGGGATGCTGCATGGAGATGAATCTTGATCTTCTTCAACTCCCATCTCAATACAGCATCCCTACTTAAAGGCATCTCGGACTTAGGCGATTTTTCATAAATTCTAAGAAAATCATATGTTAGGATGCTGGGAGATGCATGGAATGCTGCATGGAGACGAATCTTGATCTTCTTCATCTCCCATCTTAATACAGCATCCCTACTTAAAGGCATCTCGGACTTAGTTGATTTTTCATAAATTCTAAGAAACACATATGTTAGGATGCTGCGAGATGAATGAGATGCTGCATGGAGATGAATCTTGATCTTCTTCATCTCCCATCTCAAAACAGCATCCCTACTTAAAGGCATCTCGGACTTAGTTGATTTTTCATAAATTCTAAGAAACACATATGTTAGGATGCTGCGAGATGAATGGGATGCTGCATGGAGATGAATCTTGATCTTCTTCATCTCCCATCTTAATACAGCATCCCTACTTAAAGGCATCTCGGACTTAGTCGATTTTTCATAAATTCTAAGAAAAACATATGTTAGGATGCTGCGAGATAAATGGGATGCTGCATGGAGATGAATCTTGATCTTCTTCATCTCCCATCTCAATACAGCATCCCTACTTAAAGCCATCTCGGACTTAGTCGATTTTTCATAAATTCTAAGAAATTGATATGTTAGGATGCTGCGAGATGAATGGGATGCTGCATGGAGATGAATCTTGATCTCCCACATCTCCCATCTTAATACAGCATCCCTACTTAAAGGCATCTCGGACTTAGTCAATTTTTCATAAATTCTAAGAAAAACATATGTTAGGATGCTGCGAGATGAATGGGATGCTGCATGAAGATTAATCTTGATCTTCTTCATCTCCCATCTTAATACAGCATCCCTACTTAAAGGCATCTCGGACTTAGTCGATTTTTCATCAATTCTAAGAAAAACATATGTTAGGATGCTACGAGATGAATGGGATGCTGCATGGAGATGAATCTTGATCTCCTACATCTCCCATCTCAATACAGCATCCCTACTTAAAGGCATCTCGGACTTAGTCGATTTTTCATAAATTCTAAGAAAAACATATGTTAGGATGCTGCGAGATGAACGGAATGCTGCATGGAGATGAATCTTGATCTTCTTCATCTCCCGTCTTAATACAGCATCCCTTCTTAAAGGCATCTCGGAGTTAGTCGATTTTTCATAAATTCTAAGAAAAACATATGTTAGGATGCTGCGAGATGAATGAGATGCTGCATGGAGATATATCTTGATCTTCTTCATCTCCCATCTCAATACAGCATTCCTACTTAAAGGCATCTCGGACTTAGTCGATTTTTCATAAATTCTAAGAAAAACATATGTTAGGATGCTGCGAGATGAATAGGATGCTGCATGGAGATAAATCTTGATCTTCTTCACCTCCCATCTCAATACAGCATCCCTGCTTAAAGGCATCTCGGACTTAGTTGATTTTTCATATATTCTAAGAAAAACATATGTTAGGATGCTTGGAGATGAATGGGATGCTGCATGGAGATTCATCTTGATCTTCTTCATCTCCCATCCTAATACAGCATCCCAACTTGAAGGCATCTCGGACTTAGTCGATTTTTCATAAATTCTAAGAAAAACATATTTTAGGATGATGCGAGATGAATGAGATGCTGCATGGAGATGTATCTTGATCTTCTTCATCTCCCATCTTAATACAGCATCCCTACTTAAAGGCATCTCGGACTTAGTCGATTTTTCATAAATTCTAAGAAATTCATTTGTTTGAATGCTTGGAGATGAATGGGATGCTGCATGGAGATGAATCTTGATCTTGTTCATCACCCGTCTCAATACAGCATCCCTACTTAAAGGCATCTCGGACTTAGTCGATTTTTAATAAATTCTAAGAAATTCATATGTTAGGATGCTGCGAGAAAAATGAGATGCTGCATGGAGATGAATCTTGATCTTCTTCATCTCCCATCCTAATACAGCATCCCTTCTTGAAGGCATCTCGGACTTAGTCGATTTTTCAAAAATTCTAAGAAAAACATATGTTAGGATGCTACGAGATGAATGGGATGCTGCATGGAGATGAATTTTGATCTTCTTCATCTCCCATCTCAATACAGCATCCCTACTTAAAGCCATCTCGGACTTAGTCGATTTTTCATAAATTCATAGAAATTCATATGTTAGGATGCTGCGAGATGAATGGGATGCTGCATGGAGATGAATCTTGATCTACTCCATCTCCCATCTTAATACAGCATCCCTACTTAAATGCATCTCGGACTTAGTCGATTTTTCATAAATTCTAAGAAATTCATATGTTAGGATGCTGGGAGATGAATGAGATGCTGCATGGAGATGAATCTTGATCTCCTACATCTCTCATCTCAATACAGCATCCCTACTTAAAGCCATCTCGGACTTAGTCGATTTTTCATAAATTGTAAGAAATTCATATGTTAGGATGCTGGGAGGTGAATGGGATGCTGCATGGAGATGAATCTTGATCTTCTTCATCTCTCATCTTAATACAGCATCCCTACTTAAAGGCATCTCGGACTTAGTCGATTTTTCATAAATTCTAAGAAAAACATATGTTAGGGTGCTGCGAGATGAATGGGATGCTGCATGGAGATGAATCTTGATCTTCTTCATCTCCCATCTTAATACAGCATCCCTACTTAAAGGCATCTCGGACTTAGTCGATTTTTCATAAATTCTAAGAAAAACATATGTTAGGATGCTGCGAGATGAATGGGATGCTGCATGGAGATGAATCTTGATCTACTACATCTCCCATCTTAATACAGCATCCCTACTTAAAGGCATCTCGGACTTAGTCGATTTTTCATAAATTTATAGAAATTCATATGTTAGGATGCTGGGAGATGAATGGGATGCTGCATGGAGATGCATCTTAATCTCCTACATCTCCCATCTTAATACAGCATCCCTACTTAAAGGCATCTCGGACTTAGTCGATTTTTCATAAATTCTAAGAAAAACATATGTTAGGGTGCTGCGAGATGAATGGGATGCTGCATGGAGATGAATCTTGATCTTCTTCATCTTCCATCTTAATACAGCATCCCTTCTTAAAGGCATCTCGCACTTAGTCGATTTTTCATAAATTCTAAGAAAAACATATGTTAGGATGCTGGGAGATGAATGGGATGCTGTATGGAGATGAATCTTGATGTTCTGCATCTCCCATCTCAATACAGCATCAATACTTAAAGGCATCTCGGACTTAGTCGATTTTTCATAAATTCTAAGAAAAACATATGTTAGGATGCTGCGAGATGAATGGGATGCTGCATGGAGATGAATCTTGATCTTCTTCATCTCCCATCTTAATACAGCATCCCTACTTAAAGGCATCACGGACTTAGTCGATTTTTCATAAATTCTAAGAAAAACATATGTTAGGATGCTGCGAAATGAATGGAATGCTGCATGGAGATGAATCTTGATCTTATTCATCTCCCATCTTAATACAGCATCCCTACTTAAAGGCATCTCGAACTAAGTCGATTTTTCATAAATTCTAAGAAAAACATATGTTAGGATGCTGCGAGATGAATGGGATGCTGCATTGAGATGAATCTTGATCTCCTACATCTCCCATCTCAATACAGCATCCCTACTTAAAGCCATCTCGGACTCAGTCGATTTTTCATAAATTCTAAGAAAAACATATGTTAGGATGCTGCGAGATGAATGGGATGCTGCATGGAGATGAATCTGGATCTCCTACATCTCCCATCTTAATACAGCATCCCTACTTAAAGGCATCTCGGAGTTTTTCGATTTTTCATAAATTCTAAGAAAAACATATGTTAGGATGCTGCGAGATGAATGGGATGCTGCATGGAGATGAATCTTGATCTTCTCCATCTCCCATCTGAATACAGCATCCCTACTTAAAGGCATCTCGGACTTAGCCGATTTTTCATAAAATCTAAAAAAAACATATGTTAAGATGCTGCGAGATGAATGGGATGCTGCATGGAGATGAATCTTGATCTTCTTCATCTCCCATCTTAATACAGCATCCCCACTTAAAGGCATCTCGGACTTAGCCGATTTTTCATAAAATCTAAGAAAAACCTATGTTAAGATGCTGCGAGATGAATGGGATGCTGCATGGAGATGAATCTTGATCTTCTTCATCTCCCATCTTAATACAGCATCCCTACTTAAAGGCATCTCGGACTTAGTCGATTTTTCATAAATTCTAAGAAAAACTTATGTTAGGATGCTGCGAGATAAATGGGATGCTGCATGGAGATGAATCTTGATCTTCTTCATCTCCCATCTTAATACAGCATCCCTACTTAAAGGCATCTCGGACTTAGTCGATTTTTCATAAATTCTAAGAAAAACATATGTTAGGATGCTGCGAGATGAATGGGATGCTGCATGGAGATGAATCTTGATCTTCTCCATCTCCCATCTTAATACAGCATCCCTACTTAAAGGCATCTCGGACTTAGTCGATTTTTCATAAATTCTAAGAAAAACTTATGTTAGGATGCTGCGAGATGAATGGGATGCTGCATGGAGATGAATCTTGATCTTCTCCATCTCCCATCTTAATACAGCATCCCTACTTAAAGGCATCTCGGACTTAGTCGATTTTTCATAAATTCTAAGAAAACAATATGTAAGGATGCTGCGAGATGAATGGGATGCTGCATGGAGATGAATCTTGATATTCTTCATCTCCCATCTTAATACAGCATCCCTACTTAAAGGCATCTCGGACTTAGTCGATTTTTCATAAATTCTAAGAAAAACATATGTTAGGATGCTGCGAGATGAATGGGATGCTGCATGGAGATTAATCTTGATCTTCTTCATCTCCCATCTCAATACAGCATCCCTACTTAAATGCATCTCGGACTTAGTCGATTTTTCATAAATTCTAAGAAATTCATATGTTAGGATGCTGGGAGATGAATGAGATGCTGCATGGAGATGAATCTTGATCTCCTACATCTCTCATCTCAATACAGCATCCCTACTTAAAGCCATCTCGGACTTAGTCGATTTTTCATAAATTCATAGAAATTCATATGTTAGGATGCTGCAAGATGAATGGGATGCTGCATGGAGATGAATCTTGATCTCCTTCATCTCCCATCTTAATACAGCATCCTTACTTAAAGGCATCTCGGACTTAGTCGATTTTTCATAAATTCTAAGAAATTCATATGTTAGGATGCTGGGAGATGAATGAGATGCTGCATGGAGATGAATCTTGATCTCCTACATCTCTCATCTCAATACAGCATCCCTACTTAAAGGCATCTCGGACTTAGTCGATTTTTCATAAATTCTAAGAAATACATATGTTAGGATGCTGCGAGATGAATGGGATGCTGCATGGAGATGAATCTTGATCTTCTACATCTCCCATTTTAATACAGCATCCCTACTTAAAGGCATCTCGGACTTAGCCGATTTTTCATAAATTCTAAGAAATTCATATGTTAGGATGCTGCGAGATGAATGGGATGCTGCATGGAGATGAATCTTGATCTTCTACATCTCCCATCTTAATACAGCATCCCTACGTAAAGGCATCTCGGACTTAGTAGATTTTTCATAACTTCTAAGTAAAACATATGTTAGGATGCTGCGAGATGAATGAGATGCTGCATGGAGATGAATCTTGATCTCCTACATCTCCCATCTCAATACAGCATCCCTACTTAAAGGCATCTCGGACTTAGTCGATTTTTCATAAATTCTAAGAAATTCATATGTTAGGATGCTGCGAGATGTATGGGATGCTGCATGGAGATGATTCTTGATCTTCTTCATCTCCCATCTCATTACAGCATCCCTTCTTAAAGGCATCTCGGACTTAGTCGATTTTTCATAAATTCTTAGAAAAACATATGTTAGGATGCTGCGAGATGAATGGGATACTGCATGGAGATGAATCTTGATCTTCTTCATCTCCCATCTTAATACAGCATCCCTACTTAAAGGCATCTCGGACTTAGTCGATTTTTCATAAATTCTAAGAGATTCATATGTAAGGATGCTGCGAGATGAATGGGATGCTGCATGGAGATGAATCTTAATCTTCTTCATCTCCCATCTTGATAGAGCATCCCTACTTTAAGGCATCTCGGACTTAGTCGATTTTTCATAAATCCATAGAAATTCATATGTTAGGATGCTGGGAGATAAATGGGATGCTGCATGGAGATGAATCTTGATCTTCTTCATCTCCCATCTTAATACAGCATCCATGCTTAAAGGCATCTCGGACTTAGTCGATTTTTCATAAATTCTAAGAAATTCATATGTTAGGATGCTGGGAGATGAATGGGATGCTGCATGGAGATGAATCTTGATCTTTTTCATCTCCCATCTTAATACAGCATCCCTACTTAAAGGCATCTCGGACTTAGTCGATTTTTCATAAATTCTAAGAAAAACATATGTTAGGATGCTGCGAGATGAATGGGATGCTGCATGGAGATGAATCTTGATCTTCTTCATCTCCCATATTAATACAGCATCCCTACTTAAAGGCATCTCGGAATAAGTCGATTTTTCATAAATTCTTAGAAAAACATGTGTTAGGATGCTGCGAGATGAATGGGATGCTGCATGGAGATGAATCTTGATCTTCTTCATCTCCCATCTCAATAAAGCATCCCTATTTAAAGGCATCTCGGACTTAGTCGATTTTTCATAAGTTCTTAGAAAAACATGTGTTAGGATGCTGCGAGATGAATGGGATGCTGCAAGGAGATGAATCTTGATCTTCTTCATCTCCCATCTCATTACAGTATCCCTACTTAAAGGCATCTCGGACTTAGTCGATTTTTCATAAATTCTAAGAAAAACATATGTTAGGATGCTGCGAGATGAATGAGATGCTGCATGGAGATGAATCTTGATCTTCTTCATCTCCCATCTTAATACAGCATCCCTACTTAAAGGCATCTCGGACTTAGTCGATTTTCCATAAATTCTAAGAAATTCATATGTTAGGATGCTAGGAGATGAATGGGATGCTGCATGGAGATGAATCTTGATCTTCTTCATCTCCCATCTCAAAACAGCATCCCTACTTAAAGGCATCTCGGACTTAGTCGATTTTTAATAAATTTTAAGAAAAACATATGTGAGGATGCTGGGAGATGAATGAGATGCTTCATGGAGATGAATCTTCATGGAGATCAACTTCTTATTCGGTGCCATAGAGCCAGAGATATTTGGTGTATGCTGTTATAAGGGAAGTTTGTCACTTTTTCAAAGGCCCACTTTGGGACGCCCATATCTCACCTTCACGTATCTTCGATCTTCTTGTCGTCTATGGACGAAACTTAGGTCTTGTATTGGCCAACTTATAAATGTTCTACGGCCAAGCCGTATCTCTTACCGCCAGCCCGGTATTCATGGACTTAGTCGGATTTTCGACTCTCGTGGTAACAATTTCTGACTTTGACTCACAATAACACCCGAACGGTCACATGCTAGCGCTTTGCTTGGTAGGAATTATAGTTAGCGCTACCTTTTCTCTTTCCATCGATACCTTGTTCGTTCCATTCCATGCCATACAGCCGAAGTTATGATGTTTCCCGTTTTCCATATCATGTGGAGCTTATGCTCTGGGAAAACCATCTAACACCTGTACCACCCTTTTGGGTACCACCGATCTCGTCACTATGTTCGGGCCAAATATAGGTTATAACATGCCCAAAATATAATTGTTCTACACCAAGTCTCTATCTCTTACCGCCTGCTCGGTATTTTACTCGTAAGTCCAAATTTCACAACTTGTACTTTTTGGCCCAATGTACTCGAGTTTCAATTTTGGTAACATTTTTCGACTTTGACACTTAATAACTTCCAAATCATGCTAGTTAGCGCTTTGCTTTCTTCTAGTCGTATCTAGCGCTGGGTGTTACCTTTCCAAAACATATCCTAGCTTAACAATCCATGCCATACAGCCGGAGCTATACGGTGCACAAGTCAAATCCATTTTAGCCATGTTTCATTTTTGCTAATTTTTGACCACTCGTATCACCCTTCCAGAGTGGTCCGATCTTCTCGCTTTCTATGGACGACTTTTAGGTCTCGTAGAGGCAAACTTATAAGTATTCTACGTCAACCCGCTATCTCTTACCGCTTGCTCGGTATTCTTGGTCTTGTGTGATTTTTGGCCATTTTGGTATTATTTTTCCACTTTGTCGCTTAATAACTCAGTTTTGCTCAACACTTAGCGCTTCGGTTGTTTGGGATTATAGTAAGCGCTCGGTTCGACCTTTCCAACACTGATCTAAGCTTGTCGATCCGTTCCATACAGCCTGAGTTATTCGCGATACCGTGTTTCAATCCATTTCTCAAGTCTCGTTTTGGTCCAACTTTGAACCAGCCATATCACCCTGATGGGTACCTCCGATCTTCTCGCTCTATATTGGCCAAAGTTAGGTCTTGTGGTAACGTACTTATGATTGTTCTACGCCGTGTTCGTAGCTCTTATCGTTCGCCCGCTATTTTCGATCATAAGGTGAATTTTCGCCTCTAAACCACCATTTTTCACCTTTGCCCTCTAATATGACCGACTTGCTCAACACCTAGCGCTTCGCTTGGTAGGACACATAGCTAGCGCTCGTCAAGACCTTTCCAACGCATATCCAAGCTTTCCGATCCGAGCCATACAGCCTGAGCTATAGGCGATACCGTTTTTCCCATTTTCTTGGTCACACGCACTTTAGGGTACCCCTTTTTGCCTTTGACCCTTAATACCTCCTCCGGGTCACTAGTAGGCGCTCAGCTTGGTAGGAAACATAGCTAGAGCAGGCCTTCACCTTTCCAAAACTGCCGAAAGTGTACCGATCCGACATCTAGAACCAAAGTTATGGTCATTCCCATCATGCTCTACTTTCATGGTCAACCTCCACCAAGCACACCTAGGTTGGACCAACTTTCACCAACTCATCTCGAACCCCAAATTTGCTTCGACCTACTAGGTTTCCCTAGTAAAGTGGTCAAAACATCCATTACAACACGACTGGTCTTTCTGGTGGTCGACCTAGGCGACTTTGTTCGACGACCACCACCCCATGGAACTAAAAGACGTCCCTTGATACGGACCACCGATACATTTTCCGGCCTGTCTAAACTACACTCATCGAAATTTTTTTGGGTCCCCACCGTCATACAAGTTTCCCTAGGTCAAGTTTTTCTTCCGGATCGGCCGCGGACCTCACTTTTCATTATCTAGGGAGGCCATAGGGCCCCAAAAGGGGTTTTTTAAAATTTTCGACACTTTCGACTTTGGTCGGATTTTTTCCGATTTTGGTCCGACCTAGGGACTTGGTGGTCCAAGGAGCCTCGGGACCAAACTTTTTTCTCAGGGGTCCCTACCTCCATACAACTTTGCCTAGGTAAATTTTTTGTTCCAAATCGACCGCGGATTTCACTTTTCAATATCTGGGGCTCGTGTAGAGTCCGAATATGAGGTTTTCTCATTTTTCGACATTTTCGACTTTTTTCGACTTTTTTCGGGTTTTTCGACCTAGGGGTCCGCCGAACAAATTTTGGGTCAAAAATTTTTATTGAACTAGTCGAAAGTACGCAAAAAGATAAGACTTTTTGCCGAAGACACCATGCCCCGGAACCGACTCCTTCCCCTTCAAAATAGGGGACAAACGTGATTTTTGAAACTTTTCCTTAGGGAGCCCAAGACTTAGAAAATTTTCAAATTCTCGATTTTTCGATTGCGAGCTAGCGCTTTGCGGTCTTCGGCAATGTTGTAGATCTCGACGAGATAAAACTTTTTGGTCAAGGGACATTTTGCCCTCCGACCCCTCCTTCCCCCCGCAAATCGCCCCCCAAAGTGCAATTTTTGCATTTTCACCTCTTTGCACGCACTGTTCGGCCCAAATGGCCACTTTCTATGGGTCTGAGCGCTTTGCGGTCTTCGGCAAACTTTTAGAGCGTACCAAGCCCTAATTATAATTGTTCTACACCAACTTCGTACCTCTTCATCCCTGGCCGCTATTCGCGTACCAAGGTAATTTTTGTTCATTTTATCAACATTTTTCATCTTTGACTGTTTACATCGGCCTTGCCATGAACCGATAGCGCTTCGCTGTGTTCTAACGTAAGTTAGTACTACTCAATACCTTTCCAAATCATGTCTTAGATTGTCATTTGCTTGCTTACAGCCGGAGCTATGAGCGATACCGTAAAAAGTACCGAAACTTGGAAAAATCCTTGGATCGCCCATATCCCCCCTTTGGGGACCAGATATCGAAAAAAGTTCTTATTCAAAAAGTTGCGCCTTAACGTGTTCTAGTTATGCCTAGAACATTTCACTTCGCTAGCTGGCCTGCAACTTAGCCGTAATTGGGATTTTAGGGTGTTCATGGAGGGCCCATTTCCTGCGACTTGGTATCTTTTGGGCCCTATGTTTCTCTAATATCTCCACAAGTTTTCCAGATAGCTTTCTCATACTTTCAGGGTGCCTAGAGCACCTCAAGACCTTTCCAACGCTATGCCGTTTGCCTCGCTCGGACATCTACAGCCGAAGTTATTCGAGGTACACGGTACCTTACCCTGTTTTCTCAGTACTTGGTCGAAAATTTCGATCAGCCATATGACCGACTTGGACAACCCTGAGCGGGTTGGCCCCATATAACTAAACTTTTGTCTCTTGTAGGCAAACTTATAAATGTTCTACGTCAACTCGCTATCTCGTACCGCCTTGACGGTATACTTGGTCCAAGGGCCATTTCCAGCGACTTGGTCGCAATTTCGCTCTAAGTTTCGCTAATACCTTCGTCCGTGGACATGGTGATTTTTTGTTCGTATTTTTCCTTGATAGTCCCACTCAAGACTATTCCATACCAGAGCCAAGCGTCCCGCTAAGTGCCATACAGCCTGAGCAGTAATTCATGAAAGGTACCTCTACCAGTTTTTGCCATACTTGGGTACAAACTTTGTATCGCCCATATCTCCACTTTGGAGGCCAGCCAGCACCTTGGTCCCATATACTTTTTTGTTGTTCATACCATGCACCAAATATAATTGTTCTACGTCAACTTGCTATCTCTTCTCCAACTTGCCGTTATTCTTGGTCCAAGACCCATTTCATTCGTTTTTGGACCCATTTTGCTATATGTTTTACTAATAGCTTCGGCCATGGACAAGCTGATTTTCTGTTTGTATTTTTGCTTGATAGTCCCATTCAAGACCATTCCAAAACACACCGCAACTTGTCGCTCGGTGGCAAACTGACCGAGTTATAATTCATGAAAGGTACCTCACCTTGGTACACCACGTGGTCGGCCCAAACCATAAACCGACCAAACGACCGACTTGGAGCACCCTGACCGGGTTGGCCCCATATAATGAAAGTTGCGTCTCTACACGCCCAACTTATGAATATTCTACGCCAAGTCGCTATCTCTTACCGGTAAGCCGGTATTCACCTTCCAAGGGGGATTTTGGTCAAGTGCCATTTCCTGCGACTTGGTCCCCGAATACGACCATCATCACCTAATATCTCCGTGGTCTTTCAACTCAGCCTCATGAAACTTTCAGGGTAGATAGGTCTCCCCGAGACCTTTCCAACGGTGAGCCGTTTGCCTCGCTCGGCCATCTACAGCCGAAGTTATTAATGGTACTTGGTACCTTACCCTGTTTTTTCCATACTTGTTCGTACTTGGGTACAAACTTTGGATCGCCCATATCTCCACTTTGGAGGCCAGCCAGCACCTTGGCCCCATATACTTTTTTGTTGGTCATACTATGCCCTAAATATAAATGTTCTACGTCAACTTGCTATCTCTTCTCCAACTTGCCGTTATTCTTGGTCCAAGTCCCATTTCATTCGTTTTCGGACCCATTTTGCCATATGTTTCACTAATAGCTTCGCCCATAGACAAGCTGATTTTCTGTTTGTATTTTTGCTTGATAGTCCCACTCAAGACCATTCCAAAACACACCGCAGCTTGTCGCTCGGTGGCAAACTGACCGAGTTATAATTCATGAAAAGTACCTCTACCTGGTACAGCACATGGTCGGCCCAAACCATAAACCGACCAAATGACCGACTTGGAGCACCCTGACCGGGTTGGCCCCATATAATGAAAGTTGCGTCTTTACACGCCCAACTTATGAATATTCTACGCCAAGTCGCTATCTCTTACCGCCTGCTCGGTATTTTACTCGTAAGTCCAAATTTCACAACTTGTACTTTTTTGCCCAATGTACTCGAGTTTCAATTTAGGTAACATTTTTCGACTTTGTCGCTTAATAACTTCCAAATCATGCTAGTTAGCGCTTTGCTTTCTTCTAGTCGTATCTAGCGCTGGGTGTTACCTTTCCAAAACATATCCTAGCTTAACAATCCATGCCATACAGCCGGAGCTATACGGTGCACAAGTCAAATCCATTTTAGCCATGTTTCATTTTTGCCAATTTTTGACCACTCGTATCACCCTTCCAGAGTGGTCCGATCTTCTCGCTGTCTATGTACGACTTTTAGGTTTCGTAGAGGCAAACTTATAAGTATTCTACGTCAACCCGCTATCTCTTACCGCCTGCTCGGTATTCTTGGACTTGTGTGATTTTTGGCCATTTTGGTATTATTTTTCCACTTTGTCGCTTAATAACTCAGTTTTGCTCAACACTTAGCGCTTCGGTTGTTTGGGATTATAGTTAGCGCTCGGTTCGACCTTTCCAAAACTGATCTTAGCTTGTCGATCCGTTCCATACAGCCTGAGTTATTCGCGATACCGTGTTTCAACCCATTTCTCAAGTCTCGTTTTGGTCCAACTTTGAACCAGCCATATCACCCTGATGGGTACCTCCGATCTTCTCGCTCTATATTGGCCAAAGTTAGGTCTTGTGGTAACGTACTTATGATTGTTCTACGCCGTGTTCGTAGCTCTTATCGTTCGCCCGCTATTTTCGATCATAAGGTGAATTTTCGCCTCTAAACCACCATTTTTCACCTTTGCCCTCTAATATGACCGACTTGCTCAACACCTAGCGCTTCGCTTGGTAGGACACATAGCTAGCGCTCGTCAAGACCTTTCCAACGCATATCCAAGCTTTCCAATCCGAGCCATACAGCCTGAGCTATAGGCGATACCGTTTTTCCCATTTTCTTGGTCACACGCACTTTAGGGTACCCCTTTTCGCCTTTGACCCTTAATACCTCCTCCGGGTCACTAGTAGGCGCTCAGCTTGGTAGGAAACATAGCTAGAGCAGGCCTTCACCTTTCCAAAACTGCCGAAAGTGTACCGATCCGACATCTAGAACCAAAGTTATGGTCATTCCCATCATGCTCTACTTTCATGGTCAACCTCCACCAAGCACACCTAGGTTGGACCAACTTTCACCAACTCATCTCGAACCCCAAATTTGCTTCGACCTACTAGGTTTCCCTAGTAAAGTGGTCAAAACATCCATTACAACACGACTGGTCTTTCTGGTGGTCGACCTAGGCGACTTTGTTCGACGACCACCACCCCATGGAACTAAAAGACGTCCCTTGATACGGACCACCGATACATTTTCCGGCCTGTCTAAACTACACTCATCGAAATTTTTTTGGGTCCCCACCGTCATACAAGTTTGCCTAGGTCAAGTTTTTCTTCCGGATCGGCCGCGGACCTCACTTTTCATTATCTAGGGAGGCCATAGGGCCCCAAAAGGGGTTTTTTAAAATTTTCGACACTTTCGACTTTGGTCGGATTTTTTCCGATTTTGGTCCGACCTAGGGACTTGGTGGTCCAAGGAGCCTCGGGACCAAACTTTTTTCTCAGGGGTCCCTACCTCCATACAACTTTGCCTAGGTCAATTTTTTGTTCCAAATCGACCGCGGATTTCACTTTTCAATATCTGGGGCTCGTGTAGAGTCCGAATATGAGGTTTTCTCATTTTTCGACATTTTCGACTTTTTTCGACTTTTTTCGGGTTTTTCGACCTAGGGGTCCGCCGAACAAATTTTGGGTCAAAAATTTTTATTGAACTAGTCGAAAGTACGCAAAAAGATAAGACTTTTTGCCGAAGACACCATGCCCCGGAACCGACTCCTTCCCCTTCAAAATTGGGGACAAACGTGATTTTTGAAACTTTTCCTTAGGGAGCCCAAGACTTATAAAATTTTCAAATTCTCGATTTTTCGATTGCGAGCTAGCGCTTTGCGGTCTTCGGCAATGTTGTAGATCTCGACGAGATAAGACTTTTTGGTTAAGGGACATTTTGCCCTCCGACCCCTCCTTCCCCCCGCAAATCGCCCCCCAAAGTGCAATTTTTGCATTTTCACCTCTTTGCACGCACTGTTCGGCCCAAATGGCCACTTTCTATGGGTCTGAGCGCTTTGCGGTCTTCGGCAAACTTTTAGAGCGTACCAAGCCCTAATTATAATTCTTCTACACCACCTTCGTACCTCTTCATCCCTGGCCGCTATTCGCGTACCAAGGTAATTTTTGTTCATTTTATCAACATTTTTCATCTTTGACTGTTTATATCGGCCTTGCCATGAACCGATAGCGCTTCGCTGTGTTCTAACGTAAGTTAGTACTACTCAATACCTTTCCAAATCATGTCTTAGATTGTCATTTGCTTGCTTACAGCCGGAGCTATGAGCGATACCGTAAAAAGTACCGAAACTTGGAAAAATCCTTGGATCGCCCATATCCCCCCTTTGGGGACCAGATATCGAAAAAAGTTCTTATTCAAAAAGTTGCGCCTTAACGTGTTCTAGTTATGCCTAGAACATTTCACTTCGCTAGCTGGCCTGCAACTTAGCCGTAATTGGGATTTTAGGGTGTTCTTGGAGGGCCCATTTCCTGCGACTTGGTATCTTTTGGGCCCAATGTTTCTCTAATATCTCCACGAGTTTTCCAGATAGCTTTCTCATACTTTCAGGGTGCCTAGAGCACCTCAAGACCTTTCCAACGCTATGCCGTTTGCCTCGCTCGGACATCTACAGCCAAAGTTATTGGAGGTACACGGTACCTTACCCTGTTTTCTCAGTACTTGGTCGAAAATTTCGATCAGCCATATGACCGACTTGGACAACCCTGAGCGGGTTGGCCCCATATAACTAAACTTTTGTCTCTTGTAGGCAAACTTATAAATATTCCACGTCAACTCGCTATCTCGTACCGCCTTGACGGTATACTTGGTCCAAGGGCCATTTCCAGCGACTTGGTCGCAATTTCGCTCTAAGTTTCGCTAATACCTTCGTCCGTGGACATGGTGATTTTTTGTTCGTATTTTTCCTTGATAGTCCCACTCAAGACTATTCCATACCAGAGCCAAGCGTCCCGCTAAGTGCCATACAGCCTGAGCAGTAATTCATGAAAGGTACCTCTACCAGTTTTTGCCATACTTGGGTACAAACTTTGTATCGCCCATATCTCCACTTTGGAGGCCAGCCAGCACCTTTGCCCCATATACTTTTTTCTTGGTCATACCATGCACTAAATATAATTGTTCTACGCCAACTTGCTATCTCTTCTCTAACTTGCCGTTATTCTTGGTCCAAGTCCCATTTCATTCGTTTTCGGACCCATTTTGCTATATGTTTCACTAATAGCTTCGGCCATGGACAAGCTGATATTCTGTTTGTATTTTTGCTTGATAGTCCCACTCAAGACCATTCCAAAACACACCGCAACTTGTCGCTCGGTGGCAAACTGACCGAGTTATAATTCATGAAAGATACCTCAACTTGGTACACCATGTGGTCGGCCCAAACCATATACCGACCAAACGACCGACTTGGAGCACCCTGACCGGGTTGCCCCCATATAATGAAAGTTGCGTCTCTACACGCCCAACTTATGAATATTCTACGCCAAGTCGCTATCTCTTACCGGTAAGCCGGTATTCACCTTCCAAGGGTGATTTTGGTCAAGCGCCATTTCCTGCGACTTGGTCCCCGAATTGGACCATCATCACCTAATATCTCCGTGGTCTTTCAACTCAGCCTCATGAAACTTTCAGGGTAGATAGGTCTCCCCAAGACCTTTCCAACGGTGAGCCGTTTGCCTCGCTCGGCCATCTACAGCCGAAGTTATTAATGGTACTTGGTACCTTACCCTGTTTTTTCCATACTTGTTCGTACTTGGGTACAAACTTTGGATCGCCCATATCTCCACTTTGGAGGCCAGCCAGCACCTTGGCCCCAAATACTTTTTTGTTGGTCATACTATGCCCAAAATATAAATGTTCTACGTCAACTTGCTATCTCTTCTCCAACTTGCCGTTATTCTTGGTCCAAGTCCCATTTCATTCGTTTTTGGACCCATTTTGCTATATGTTTCACTAATAGCTTCGGCCATGGACAAGCTGATTTTCTATTTGTATTTTTGCTTGATAGTCCCACTCAAGACCATTCCAAATCACATCGCAACTTGTCGCTCGGTGGCAAACTGACCGAGTTATAATTCATGAAAGGTACCTCTTCTTGGTACACCACATGGTCGGCCCAAACCATAAACCGACCAAACGACCGACTTGGAGCACCCTGACCGGGTTGCCCCCATATAATGAAAGTTGCGTCTCTACACGCCCAACTTATGAATATTCTACGCCAAGTCGCTATCTCTTACCGGTAAGCCGGTATTCACCTTCCAAGCGTGATTTTGGTCAAGTGCCATTTCCTGCGACTTGGTCCCCGAATTGGACCATCATCACCTAATATCTCCGTGGTCTTTCAACTCAGCCTCATGAAACTTTCAGGGTAGATAGGTCTCCCCAAGACCTTTCCAACGGTGAGCCGTTTGCCTCGCTCGGCCATCTACAGCCGAAGTTATTAATGGTACTTGGTACCTTACCCTGTTTTTTCCATACTTGTTCGTACTTGGGTACAAACTTTGGATCGCCCATATCTCCACTTTGGAGGCCAGCCAGCACCTTGGCCCCATATACTTTTTTGTTGGTGATACCATGCACCAAATATAATTGTTCTACGCAAGCTTGCTATCTCTTCTCCAACTTGCGGTTATTTTTGACTCAAGTCCCATTTCCATAGTTTTTGGTACCAATTTGCTCTATGTTTCGCTAATAGCTTCGCCCAAGGACTTTGTGATTTTTTGTTCGCATTTTTCCTAAATAGTCCCACTCAAGACTATTCCAAATCACACCTTAGCTTGTCGCTCAGTGCCATACAGCCAGAGTTTTAATTCATGAAAGGTACATCACCTTGGTACAGCACGTGGTCGGTCCAAACCATCAACCAACCATATGACCGACTTCGAGTCGAGCTAGCGGCTAGGCCCCGTATAATTAAATGCGTGTCTTGATGCGGGCTACTGACGGTCTGAACAATGTAGCTCGCTAGCTCGTCTCTAAACTTGTGTTTTGGTCGAATATTGGGTGTTCATGTACCACTTCGGGTAACATGGACTTTGGTGCAACTTTACCACTTGTGCACTTAATAACTTCCCGGTCATTCAAGTCTTTGCCTTCATACTTTCAGGGTAGTTAGGTCTCGTCGAGACCTTTCCATACATATGCCAAACTCATCGATCGGACATCTATAGCCCGAGTTATTCGCGGTACACCGTACCTTACCCTGTTTTTTCCTCAATTGGGTACAAACCTTGGAACACCCATATCGCCCCTTTAGAGACTAGCTGGCACGTTGGCCTCATATAATGATAAGTGCACCTCAACGAGGGCTACTGACGGTCAGAACATTTCAACTTGCTAGCTCGGGCCCACACTTGTGTTTTTCTCGAATATATGGTTCAAGTGTGCCACTTTGGGCACTTTTGGACATTTTGTCCCCACACAACTTTCTTGCCTTGGTAGATAGGGTCTTGTGATCTTGGGCAAAAAGATGCACCAAGATATAGTCTAACTTTCGTTCTTGTACCGCAAAGCGCTATCTCAAACACCCGAGGAGATAGAAAGTGATTATGTTCGGTATATCGGTCTTCCATGGCCTACTACGGTAAGCCCCTGCAGGGTATGCAACCGAAGGTGCTTGGTACATGTCTTTGGTGCAATATCGGTGCAAAGTAGGTGTTTCCTTGATCGGGCTATAACTTTCTTGGTTGATGTTGGATTGCTTTGCGGTCTTCGGGGGATAGTTAGGGAACATGTTGGCCAACATTTTCTTATTCGTCAGCCTGGCCGTACCTCTTTCCGTCTAGGCGGTATTCATGCTCTAAGTTGGAACTTGTGTTCCTTCGGGCAACTTTTCTGACTTTGACGCTTAATAACTTCCGTTCATATGCAGTCTAAGCTCTGCAACTCTCAGGAAAGCTAGTACTACTCATTTCCTTTCCATATCAGTCTTTGGCTTGTCGATCCGATGTCTACAGCCTGAGTTATTCACGTTCCCTGTGAAGGTAGGTTTTTGCCCATTTTCCAGTTCATGTGGTAACATTCCCGGACTTTGCCGGCTTTCTCTTCGTGTGATAACTTGCTTGCTCATGTGGTAACTTGATAGTGTATTTCCGACAGACCCAATCTGGGACTTAGCCGATTTTTCTCTTCATATTATATGAATCCATCACTAGGCCATCTTGCTTGCTTGTGTGGTAACTTGGAAGTGTATGTCTGACAGACCCAATCTGGGACTTAGCCGATTTTTCTCTTCATATTATATGGATCCATGACTAGGCCATCTTGCTTGCTTGTGTGGTAACTTGGAAGTGTATTTCTGACAGACCCAATCTGGGACTTAGCCGATTTTTCTCTTCATATTATATGGATCCATGACTAGGCCATCTTGCTTGCTTGTGTGGTAACTTGGAAGTGTATTTCTGACAGACCCAATCTGGGACTTAGCCGATTTTTCTCTTCATATCATATGGATCCATCACTAGGCCATCTTGCTTGCTTGTGTGGTAACTTGGAAGTGTATTTCTGACAGACCCAATCTGGGACTTAGCCGATTTTTCTCTTCATATCATATGGATCCATCACTAGGCCATCTTGCTTGCTTGTGTGGTAACTTGGAAGTGTATTTCTGACAGACCCAATCTGGGACTTAGCCGATTTTTCTCTTCATATCATATGGATCCATCACTAGGCCATCTTGCTTGCTTGTGTGGTAACTTGGAAGTGTATTTCTGACAGACCCAATCTGGGACTTAGCCGATTTTTCTCTTCATATCATATGGATCCATCACTAGGCCATCTTGCTTGCTTGTGTGGTAACTTGGAAGTGTATTTCTGACAGACCCAATCTGGGACTTAGCCGATTTTTCTCTTCATATCATATGGATCCATCACTAGGCCATCTTGCTTGCTTGTGTGGTAACTTGGAAGTGTATTTCTGACAGACCCAATCTGGGACTTAGCCGATTTTTCTCTTCATATCATATGGATCCATCACTAGGCCATCTTGCTTGCTTGTGTGGTAACTTGGAAGTGTATTTCTGACAGACCCAATCTGGGACTTAGCCGATTTTTCTCTTCATATCATATGGATCCATCACTAGGCCATCTTGCTTGCTTGTGTGGTAACTTGGAAGTGTATTTCTGACAGACCCAATCTGGGACTTAGATGATTTTTCTCTTCATATCATATGGATCCTGGACTTAGCCGATTATTAGGTTATTATATATGGATCCTGGACTTAGCCGATTTTTCTCTTCATATTATATGGATCCTGGACTTAGCCGATTATTAGGTTATAATATATGGATCCTGGACTTAGCCGATTTTTCTCTTCATATAATATGGATCCGGGACTTAGCCGATTATTCTCTTCATATAATATGGATCCGGGACTTAGCCAGTTTTTCTCTTCATGTGGTAACGTATGCCAATCGCTCACAAGTCATGGGATAAGGGTACTTGTGTTCTTCCATCTTCTAAGTCCCGCATGGGGACATCGTGATCGCCCCAAGTCCGGAATAGCGC